>NC_135537.1:32130911-32430911 GCF_045843805.1 Urocitellus parryii
GGCCAAAGCGTTGAAGATATGTCGCAGGCCTATCTCTATAACACTATTGGAGGATTTTTCCCCAAGCAAGAAAGTTGACCTGGGGGATCTCTTGAGTTTGCGTGTTTGGAGCAGGTGTCTTCTGCCCCGCAGTGCCCTGTAAGCACGACCGAGGTCCTCTGAGGCTGGGGGCACTGGGCCACTGGCTCTCCTGGGCGCCCGCTGCCTTGAACTCAGTTTCTGCGCAGGGAAGTGATCGCGGCCCCTCCCAGCGAGGACTCCGCGCGCCTCCAGGGCCAGACGCAAACTGAACCCTGCTCTGCAGGATGTCACGGCGGCTCCAGCGCGACCCACTCGGAGTTCCCGGGTGCGACCCGCCTGCCACCAGTCCAGCGCTCCCAGGGTGGAGGCGCACGGCTGCCAGTTACAGGGGCGCGAACTTTTACACCTACTTTTTGTTTCACTTCGGGTTTAACATGACTCTGGCACCGCCTAGAATCAGGTCCCAGACACTCGGATTTTCCACCTCCCGGGGAAGTTACCTCCCTTGCCCCGAGGTCTCCACCCGCTCTTCATCCTGGTTGGTAAGAGTGGTTCCCAAGAATAGCACCCCTTCTCAACAACAATGACAACAACAATAATAATAAGCGCCTCAATGAGTGGGACTGCCCTGTCAGGCTCCAGGATAAAGCGGCGGTGACTCACAGCTTGCGGGGGTCGGCATTAGGAAAAAACCTGGGAGCGCGAAGGCTAACCCGAGCAAGGAAAGGCTGTTCCTCGAAGCCTCCTTCTAGCCCGGCGCTTGGGTTGGCCCTCTGTCTGTCTGTGACTGTCTAGTTGTTCCTCCCCTGGCTCAAGCAAAGTTTGACAAATCCGGGGGACCAGAAGCGGATTTCCCCGAGTCCCCCTCCCCCTTTCCCACCGCGTGCGCCCCTCTCCTCAGAAATAATCCCACCAACTCCGGGCCCCGCGCGCAAACTTACGTTTGATCTGCCGGGGTTTGCTTTGCTTTCGTCGGGACATCTCGGCGGCGGCCGCTGCCGCTGGGGCTCCTGCGGTGCCCGCGGTCCGGGCTGCCGCTCCCTCGGCTCCCGCCGCTCCCGCCGCCGCCGCCGCCGCTGGCCAGGCTCAGGCCGCCGCCCGCAGGACTCCAGGTGCTCGGGGCGCGCGGGATCCGGGCGCTGGGCTCCTTCGGGAGCGGCGGATCCACGTTTAGAGATGAACAAGCAAATGAGAAGGCGAGAGGGGGGCCGAGAGAGTGTGACAAGGAGGAGGGGAGGGGGAGAGGGGGAGAGTGGTGGGGTGGGGGAGAGAATGGGAATCCAGAAGCGAATGGTCAGGGAGAGAGAAAAGGAGGAAGAGAGGAGGGAAAAATAAGAAAAGAAGGGAGAGAAGGAGGGAGGGAAAGGAGAGCGCCGAGGGGAGAGGGGCCTAGAGGGGGCGGAGGGCACCAGAGGAGGAGCGCGCTCGCTTCCCCTGTGCCCGGCGTGCGGGGCAGATACTCGGGCGCCGCTGCCGCCGGTCCGGGCCGCGCAGCTTTGGCTCTGCCGCGGGAGGTGGCGAGGCGCGGGAGGGAGGGGCGCGCCAGGCCGTGGGGAGGGGAGACTATTCCATCAGCGAAAGAAGGATTGGCTGCATCCAAAGCCAGTCCGGATGCAAACTCGGGCCCTGGCCTTGGTCGGGTGGAGTGCAGGGGATCGCGGCGTGGGTGGGGGTGGGTGAGAGTTGTGGAGGAGGCCTGGAGCACGGGGGGTGGCCACCTTCTGCAGTTGTCACCGCGTCAACGCTGGGCAGCTGCCAGAGTACCCATCCCCCCCCCCTTCCAGCAACTTCTTCCAACAGCCTCCTCTGACGGACCCCAACTCTCCTCTCTCACGCCTCGCCCATCTAGCAGGGCACAAAGAAATCTCAGTCTTTCTATAAACTTTGCGCTTCCAGTTATGCCCTCTCCCCGGACCCCCGACCCCCCGCCCTTCCAGATTCTTGGCAGGAAGGTTAGGCCACTGGCAAAGTCCTCAGCGAGAGCCAGCTGATCACAAATGCCAACTGTGTGTCTTGGGGCCAGTTAAGTCCTCTGGTCTGCCCAAGCTCTCAGGACACCATTTCATTGCTCTCGGGGTTCCCAGGAGACTGCTGCGGACACGGACCATCCCCCCACTTGGCCCGCATGGATGGGGTGCTGAGCAGCGTCTTCAAAGTGCTCTTTCTCACCTCAAGTTTCCATTTTAAATACTAAAATGCTGGAACTAGGAGACAGGCAGATATTTTTCTCTCATATCAAAAAAGGAAGACCGTTAGCTAGGTGATTAGCTCTAAGTGGGAAGCGAACTATCATCTCCAGTAGGAATACTCACTTTTTGAGGAAGTGTGTGGAAGTTCTGCAGTCCCACCTTGCCCTATGACCTTTAATTCTCTTAGTTCTTCTGCCACAGGGAAGCACCGAACGACTAATAAAAGATTTGATCTTGCCATAATTTCCCAAGCAGGTAAGACCCAATAACTATTTCATGGTTCTTTAGTTTCTAAAGTTTTCTTTCATTCTTACTCAATTATTGTGTTTGTAGTATGTTGGAAACTGCAAGGCAAAAGAACAAATTTTGAGATGATTTGCATAGTTATTATTTTGGCCAAGTGAAACTGTATGAGATTCGCTTACTTTCTCATAATTTCATATACACTAAGTATTAAATATATTCACCCGGTGGGCTGGAGGGATTTCTATCCAAAGGGCAGTGGAACTGGTTGCTTTATGTAATTAGTATTTACTAATAAACTCCTTTGCGGTTAGCTTGTATGTATCTCCCAGAGACTGCTGACATTCCCTCCAGGAGGTTGTGAAATTGTCCATTCTGATCTGAAATTATGTCCCCCTTTGGTTGACTAGCATTAGTGTGAGTCCCACCAAATGATACTCTAAAAGGGTCTGGGGGTCAGCAGAGAGCATGGGCTTATTGAGCATAATGCAGGACACTCAGTGTGTAAGATGCACTGTAATCAGTGTCATTTATTACCCATCAGGACATCTTCTGGAAGGTGTAAAGAGTTGCCTCATGAGTGGTATGGCTGAGAGAATCTTAACACAAAGCCGAAGACCAATTGTGAATTTTATTACATTATCATTAGTACTAGTACCACATGGAGGTTTGTAAGGATATAGTACATGGTCCTGTACAGTAGAAAATGCACTAAATGATGAAGTCCCTCCCCTGAAGAACCAACAAATTAAGGTCCTAAGTACCATGAAAAGCAGGGTTATTTGTGCTTGTGTTGTAGAATGAATAAGCAGACAGAGAAGTACAGATTTTTACCTCCTTCATTTTCAATTCATTACAGTTGAATTGGTGTGCATAGAATCTTAGAATCCGTTGTATTGTACCTTATGGTTTTCAAAGATCCTTTACAGAACTGGCTGACTTTTTATGTCACCCAAAAGGAATGCCCATTGGAATTAAAATAACATAATAGTTAGTGTTTCTTTTGGCATTTGAAATGGTTAAATATGCAAAGCAAAAGAGAAACAAATAAAGCTCAACTAAATATTCAGTTTAAAAACTGAAAGGAGCAAAAGTCAGGGAATTTTAAGGCAAGATTCTAAAATAACCAGAATGCATTAATAGAAACAGTGTATTTCTAAATTATAAACATAGATATTAATTATAGTCAATATGAATGAAATAAACTAATACTGTAAAATCTTGTATTTTTACATCATTTTTAATAAAAGTATTGATGATATGGAAGGTTCAATTTTTTTTCTAGTTTAACTCACTAAGGTTATAAAATAAAAAGACAGCAAAACCTATAAGCAATTATCTCTGTCCAAATGGATATAGCAGCTCCAAACCACAGCTACATGACTATCAAACAATGATTATGAAAACCACAATTGAGAAAAGCATCAGGGAATGATATTGCAAAACCACAGCAACAAATGTGTCTGTGATATTGAAAACCACAATTCAAAACTAATACCCTGTGTATCGCAAATTACTATTTAACTATAAATGTGCAAATCTATAAGTAAGAGCACAAAATAATTTTTCATTTAGTTAACAATGAATTATTCATTTTCTATACTCACCAGTCTAATGTCTACATATTGGTTTGTTTTAAAAAGTTTCTCCTTTCAAAAACAAATCATTTCAAATCCCATAAAAAATGTTAGTTAATTTAAAAGCAGGAAACATGCAACTTTTGATCATATTTTTTCAAATGTTTAAATAATTGATCTGAAATCAGTCTGAAATAAAGGAATATCTACCTCTGTATAGCTTTCTTCATAAAGTTATTTAGTAATGAATAGGTATGTTTATGGGAAAAAAAGCTCAAAGTATTCAGTTACAACTTCAATGAGAACATATATATTCTTAGTCATTTTTAGCTAAAGAGCATATGCCTGACAATGAAATGAAATGCCAGTACTAAAGCTGTTTTAATATGCAAAATCAAGTTTTTGTTTACAAATGAGTAAATTGATATTTTATTTGGGAGCTCAGGGGATTGCCATATTTTTCTAATTAATAAACAAGGTGCATAGTTAAACATGAATTTCAAATAAACAACAATAATTCTTTAGGATAAGTATTTTCCATGCATTATTTGATACATATTTATCCTAAATAATAATTGTGGCTTATCTGAAATTCAAATTCATCTGGGTATCCCGTATTTTATCTGGCAAACCTACAAGTTTAGCATTTAAGCTTTTTTCACATATTTATGGTTGTTTATAATATTGTTTATAGAAAAGGCAGAGAAACTCTAAAGTGCTTCCTGCAGGCATAAATATATTTAATTCCTGAATGTTGTGTTATTTAGGGAAGGCAAGGTAGAAGAAATAAATTTCTGCATAAAAATTCTTACTTTATTTGGCACAGTATAGAAATGCGCTCTCAGTGTAAATGGATTGCATTCATGTATGTCTTACTGTTGGATTTGTTTTTAAAATGTGTTTTTCTTTCCCTCCAAGGGATCAACAAATTGATAAAGCAAACTCAGAGGCCACATCTTATTAGACAGCAAGCTGCCTTCTTTATTATGGGAGTAAGTAATATCCAAAAGCTTCAGAAAGACTTAATTTTGCCCTTGTATCCTCACCAGAAATTGAATACAATTTATCTGCCTTGATTTAAGATTGTGGCACTGAATTGAACAAAAATACAGTGTGAAAAGTGTGTTTAGTATTTGTGTATCTTTATAATTTCAGCATTTTTAATATAAAAATCAAATTCATCTAAATGGCATTCCTATTTTATAACTAGGAAAAAGACTGTTTATTTGCAAAGGAACTGAGGACTTCCAAAAGATTCATTCTATCTACATCCAGGGTTAACTTGAGCTTCATGTAGACCATCTAGCTCTTGAAAAAAAGTTTGTAGGTTCAAATAATTTTCTTAGGAGTGAGTATATTGAATTCACCAGATTTTCAAAAATGTGTGAAAAAAATCTGTGACCAATGTAGGTTAAGAAACACTATTTTCTTTATTTGTATATGTTTATGATATACTGAAAACTAAAATGTGAATGATTTAAGTCATTACTGTTTGTACCCATCCTTTAGGTGCAAGTTACTACTCTGAGAGAAGAGAATCATAAGACAAATGCTACTTAAAAAAAAACAAAACAAAACAGTATTTTGTTCCTAAGTTTGTGTAATGCATAATATTCTCACCAAATATAAAAATAAATGTTAAAGGAATGGCCTCCTACATTTTAGAAATATCTGTTGATTTGGTCTTCCTAGCATCCTGGTAGTAATGCCATAATACCTTTTATAGAACTCCTCATCCCCTATGTAGTCATGTGGTGCAAGTGTAGCCTTTTCCAACCCCTGACCAATCAAAATATTCCATTTGTCTCTACAGTGATTGGCTTAATGTTCTAAATTGTTCCTATGCAAGTCTACCCTGGGAATTTTCCCTAAAACCAATGTGGAAGACGGGCTCTTTTACCCCTGGGATTACTGTTTGGAGTATACACATAAGAAATTGCTAATGGCCGTGGTTATGACAATAATCTAGTGTAAATACAGATCACTTTTTAATCTTACTTTGTCTTAGAGTCTGATTTTGGGAGAATCTAAACCAAAACACCCATCAACAGTCCCACATTGCTTTGTTTTGAATCCACCAATATTATCTGTGTCTCTACATAAATGATAAAGTCTCAGTCAGTTCTGCTCTATTTTACCTTTTTCTATTTGACCAGGCTAACCCTTATGTATTTTTGTAGTCACAGAATAGATACTTTTCATAGGAAGAAATTACTAACCTCTTAGTCTAAGTGAGATACCACTTTTTAGTTGTTTTCATAACACCTTTTTCTCTATCATAATATCACTTATTGCATTGTATTGCACTGGAAATTTAATTATATATAAATCCAGTCTTCACCAGTCCCTTTCCTTTCTTAACACACTTACCTGGCTGGTAAAATTTGTGAGGGCAAGAAACATATCTATATTTTTAAGATTTGTATTCTCAATGCTGGACACACAGAAGTTCCTAACAAAATTATTGAAAGAAAAAGTAAGTTCAGAATTATTCAGGCTTATCTGGGGACTCCTTACCATTCCCAATCCTCATCCAAAGAATCACAGGTTCAGGAGATGACTGCCATGTTTGTGCAACACAAAACCATATTCTCATGGTGAATGCTGGGACCAAAGGGAATATCTAACCCTGGTATGACCAACTAAAATTCTTAAGAAACTAGAGTTAGTATTAAGAGTTTCAGTCCTTACATGGCTGATCTCTTGAAGTAAGAAGTAAAACCTTTGGAATTGTGGCATGGTTATTCCATGTGAACAGTGTAAACAAGATTGTTTGATAGCAGAGAGAAAAAGAAGCAACATAAATGTTCTAAGAGAAGCTGAAATAAGAACAGAAATTGCTATACCAAATTCCTGTCCAAGATGTCACTGAGATATTGATGTTTCCTTAGCCTAAATTTCTTGCTACCTTTCTTTTTTTTTTTTTTTGGTTATTTTTGGCCTAAATTAGTACTAGTTGATTCCTGTTGCATTCAAATCAAAAGACTAAACTAAGGCAAAAAATAACCATCTCTATGACTTTGGTCTACTTGACTAAATATCTGAATTTAGTAATATCAATCTACCTATGTTTTCTACTCTCCTTTAGAAAGTTTATATGAAAGCATTTTTGAGTAACATTTCATTTTATCCTGTACAACTGTAAAAAAAAACAAATATTATTAACAATAAGTGGATAAATCTACAATTTTAACATAGACAAATTAAGATCCTATCAATTACCAACTTTGGATATTCACTTCAACTTGGTGTAATTCCTAGGGAAAAAGTATTTTCAGAGTCAGAGTTCCTCAAGGGCAATATAATCACTTGACATGCATATCCATAACCCTCCTGATTACATATATTTTTCCCCAGATGTTTGGTTTTTACTTTCAACTTCACTTTTCCACCTTTGAATAACCATCTAGCAGATTACCTTCCATATAAAGTTTATGATTGTTGTTATAATTTACATGAAGGATGTTTGTACTTCTGTGGTGAATTTTATTTTCTAATGTGGAACTTTTGCCATAAATTCTTAAATGCAAAATAAGAAATTAAACCGATTTTGAAATACTCATTATGTGTATAGACTTAATCAGATTACTTATCTTTGCTGTGATCTACTGGCTAAAGTATATTAAAATAATGTAGTAGGAGTGAATTTAGAGTGAAGTGAAGATATAGGACTGAAAAGGATAATTATATTATTTTTCAGTTTATCTGGTAGTGAAAATTGAAAAACATCATTCACATAATTATTTTAATATATTCATTTTAATTTTATTAAACAACTACTTGTAGATAGATTTAAAGATCAAATTGATTTTCAAGGCTTATAATTAGCAGTGTTTTCTACCCTGCTTCCCAATAATTTATGATCTCAGAGGTATAATCATCAATTGTTTTAGCTGATTCTTTTATTGTTCACCCCATATTTCTAAACAACATGCTTTACTATGTTTAAAATTTTTATTAGGTTAGGTCTTATTGATTATGTTGACTATCTAACATGAAAATACAAAGATGCAAGAGCTTTCTACCCTTCCAACACACACTTTATCCAAATTTTTAATCAAATCGAAAATTTGTGTATTAAGTGTAGTCTGTTATATTTTCTTTTAAGCTAATTCTGTTTTTCCTAGGTATATAATTATTTTGCTTGTCATTTCCTCAATTTTCTTTTCACTTTCACTATTTCACACCCAAATCCTTGGTGAGTGTCATGCATTCAGATATATCAGCACAGTCAAAGAAGTCCAGTTTGGAGTTATCTCTCTCCCTCCTATGGAGCTGTCATTGGAGCCTTCATTCTTCTGCTCCACTCTAAAGTAATTGCTCTCTGTCACTTAAATTTCCTTTTCAAAATCATCCTGGGAGTTCCATTGATTTTCTCCTGCATTGGATTCCAAGTTTCTTGGACTACTATGTATTCCTATTTCATCGCTTTCTACTCTGCCCTACTCCCTGCCCTGCCCTGCTCTGCCCTGCCCTTCTCTCTCTCTTCCCTCCCCTCTGTCCCCCACTCCCTCCTTCCATCTTGTAAATACAAGATGTTTAAGTTACCTTGTATAAACAACTTTTACTGCCATTTCAGAATTTCTAGGAGTGAAGGCAAACTCTTAGAATTGATGATACAAAGATGCTCCAACTACAATTGTTCTATATATCCTTGTTATTTTTTATCTCTAAAATTTAATTATATGTTTTTATTTTATCAAAGTAATATGTTCATATGTTATAAAATCACAAAAGGGGAGTGTCATTGTTTGGATGGGGTTTTACATGTACCTCAAAGTTTCATATTTTGGAAGCATTGATCTCATTATTGTGGAACCTTTAATAGGTAGGGTCTACTGGGAAGTAATTATGTCATTGGGTCATCATTTGGAAGGGATTAGTGTAGTCCTTAAAAGACCCTAGTTAGTTCTCATGAGAGTGGATTGTTATAGAAAGAGCAAGCCTGGGCCTGTATCAATCTGTCATTCGGTCTTTCCATGTGATAGTTTGTTCTACATGTGCTCCTGCCTTTGTGATACCATATGTCATGAGGACTTCACCAAATTCAAGCAGCGGCCAGCACCATGCTCTTGAACTTCCAGAATTAGGAGTTAAATAAATCTCTTTATATTTTAAAACATTTACCCCTGTGTATTTTGTAATAGCAACTGAAAATGAGCTAATACAGGGAGGATATAATTAAGAGTTTTTTTCTCAGAACTCACCACTTAGAGGTAACCACATTTAACCACTTCCATAATACTATACTACTTGAAATTCTATAGTCACAATAAATTTAAAAAGCATCTCTGCCCAATATAAAGAATGAAGTGATTTGTATCTTTAAAGTTTTCCTATTCTTCTTATCTCTTTCTGCATCTGACCTAAGTTTCTCATATGTAGGGTAAAAGTTGATAGCACATTTTTTTTTTCCTGCAGCTATATTTTCTTTCCTCTTAGGTCTCCACATTAATTCTTCAAGTTGAAAATGAATACACCATAACTAATTTATTATGATTATGAAATACTCTCATTCAAGAACAAACTACTTGTCTAAGAGCCTATTTCCTCCTACTTGAGTCTCATAATGTGAGCCATACTCCATTAGTGAAAGAATTTTTCAAATATAAGCGAAGAGGTTTTTCCTTGATTTCCATCAATTGGTTAAAATCATATTCAGATTAATTTGCTTTGTAATCAAATCATCACTTTTTCAAGCAGGTCTTTCATTTTTTTTAACAGATAAATTTTACTTCATGTTCATCAGTACTTTTTAATTGTGTATACTTTTGGAGTACAATTTGATGACGACATTCCAATTTGTCTCTCTTCTTCTTGTGATGAACCACATGCTTTCTTTACCATCATTAATATTAACTAGTCCCTTACTCATTCTGGCCTTGGCAAGAGTCCATTTCAGTCTCATCCTTGAGAAAATTCTTTATGTGGCTCTTCACCTACCTTTTCAACTATTTGCTTTTGTTGCCAGCTGCTCATCCATTATCCTAGAAACTTTATTCCAATGGGATGATTCCTGAGTTACTTCCAGAATGTTTTATATTCTATACTTTTCTCATTTTTTTTTTACTTTCAATTTTCTGAAGTGTCTTTATGCCCAAACTCCTCAGAAATGAAACATGAAATAAAACTCTATATATGAGAAAATGTTTTCATTTTGTTCCTATCCTCTGTTGATAGTTTAGCTGGGAATATAATTTTGCAATTAAAAATACATTTCCCCCCCTGAGAAACTTGAAAAAAGTATCACTCTATTTTCTTCTGGCATTCAGTATTGATGATCAGAAATCTGGTTCTAATCAGAAAATGTTGATATTGATTTCTTATTTTTCTCATGAAATTGCTAATCTGGAATTTTGCAATTATGTCCTACTGAACATTGATCATTTTAACCCAGCAGTAACATCTCCCCCATTCTGCAATAGAAGCTAGCTTCATCCAGACAATTGTCTCTCCCTCACACAGCACTTGTAATTAAAAAAAAAAATTGCTTTAGCTGTACTATAGGAATGATTTTTAGTTATTTTCAACTCCTATAATATAATATCAGCCCCTACTTTTCAGGGATTAGTTTAGAAATTGACAAGGGAGCCAATTCTGGATCAAAGGAGAACTACCAGAGTTATTGGAGAGAACTTTTTTGTCCTAAGAGAATTCTAGGGATCTTTTCTTTCTCATTTCAGAAATAGAAAAGTAGAAATATTGCTTTACTTGCTTTGTCTTCCACTTTTCCCAATATGGAAAGCTACCCCTAAAGCAAAGCCAACCCACAGAGCAGTACATAATAAAGAGAATTGCATTCAAATAAAACTGAAGCCTCAGCATACACGGCTTGGCATCTGCTATGCTTTTGGACTTCTTGTTCAATAAGATTTCATATTGTTTGAACAGTTTCTTTTGGGGGTTGTGTTACTCAAAGTTGAAAGTATCTGAACTGATACAAAGCTGTAGAAAGATGAGTCTTTTTTCTTTCATTCTTGAGTCACATGAGCTGAGGAGGAGGGGTGATTTGTTGTGAATGCACCTGAGAATGTGGATAGGGAGTAGGATTACTGCTCTGGTAAAATTCAGTAGATAAATATTCGGTTTAACCAGAAGCATTGCATTGACCTTCTTTGTGCCTGCCAGTTCCACATCTTACACCTCTTTCCAGGATGACATACACAATATAGTATCATCCTTGTGTCTACAGATGGATTTCCCAGGTTCAAATCTTGGCTCTTCAGTTTCTTAGCTGTGTAAATATTTTTTTCAGGTTATTAAATTTTTGTGTGCTTCAGTTTGCTTATATTCAAAATGGAAATGTAATAGTATCTACTGAAGACAGTTGTTTTAAATGAGTTTATATACATAAAAACTTGGCATGTAGAAAGTGTTGTTTAGGGCTGGGGATGTGGCTCAAGCGGTAGCGCGCTCTCCTGGCATGCGTGCGGCCCGGGTTCGATCCTCAGCACCACATACCAACAAAGATGTTGTGTCCGCCGAGAACTAAAAAATAAATATTAAAAATTCACTCTCTCTCTCTCTCTCTCTCTCTCTCTCTCTCTCTCTCTCTCTCCTCTCTCACTCTCTCTTTAAAAAAAAAAAGTGTTGTTTAAATATTAACTCTTAACAGTACCCCAAGTCTTTACTCCACTGGTGTTGTAGGAACAGAACCCTAATCTTATTCAAGATATTCAGTTCACATTAGTACTAAATTCATGAGACTACCTTCTTGTTAGGTTTGGCCATGTGAAGTGTTTCAGGCTAATAAGATGCAACACAGAAAACTACCAGGTGAAGCTTCACAAAAACCTATAATATCCTTGCTCAAAAACCAGAAAACACATTTTCTTCTTCACCTTTCACATGTTCATATCTCTAAAGTACCATGATACTTGAATATAATAAAGCCATTTTGCAAACATCAGAACAAAATCAACAATGGATGATTGGAAGGCCAACTTTGATAGATTTTACTTAGCAGTCTACAGCCCTGAACCTACTCTGCAATTCTCAATGAGTGAGGGAGGAGGAAATACCTGTTTGTTAAGCCATGGTATTTGGATTTCTGATACATTCAGCCAAATGCAATCTTAACTGCTACCCAATGGAAATTCTAGACAGAGTGGTACTTTCTTTTTGCCTTTGAAAATCCTGCTTTGGAGGTCTATATTTTTACTCTGCTTTATATATTTCAATATATTTCTGTTCTTCTTCCATGTTTTATAAATTGCTTAATAACTTATAAAAATAATTTGAATGGTGTCCTACCATCCTCCTTTCTGTCAAGATTTATGCCTTTTCCACCATTGTATTTGTTTCTCTGGAGGAAGAAGAAATAAAAATAACTCTTATTTTGGGGATTATAGACTTCAATGATTTTAGGATACATGTAGTAATGTCAAAAAAGAGGAGGAGGAGGCACAGGAAGGTGAAGGAGAGGGAAAGGGGAAAGGGAAAGAGAAGTTGAAGGAGAAGAATCCAGCTTTCAGATATAGAGATGAGTGACTGTTATGGAGACATGAAGACTATATCTTTGTTAAAGGCATTTAAGTGTAATTAAAGTAAAGTATTGTGTTTTACGAAGAAGATAGACCTATAGGCCCAATCAGGCAACAGGGTGCAAGTTTGTGAACCCTGATTCTGCTTTTTAAATATATATATATATATAGATATAGCCGTATTCGGTGGCACATGCCTGAATCCCAGCAGCTCAGGAAGCTGAGGCAGGAGGAATACAAGTTCAAAGCCAGCATCTACGAAAGTGAGGAGCAAAGCAACTCAGTGAGACCCTGTTTCTAAATAAAATACAAAATAAGGGTGGAGATTTGGCTCAGTGGTTGAGTGCCCCTGAGTTGGTACCCCTCCCCAAAAGAATAAATAAATAGATTGATTGATAGCTAGATGATAGATAGATGAATGGATGTGAAAATACACCATGTGCATTCACAACAAATCACCATCAGTAACAACAAGCAACATAAAATCAAGAACTTTTAAACGTAAAAGTATTTTTTAACTAAAATATTTCCACTTGTTTTCTTATAGCTTTTACCTATTTCCCCCCTTTTATTTTTTGGCTTATACCACAGATAATACATTAACTCTTAATATTACACTCATAGATAAAACAAATGAAAGCCCGCTCTTCATGGGTTGCTATGGCTTTGGAAGAAAGACAACAGCATTTTAAAATGTAAGAGAGCAAATGTTTGTATTTTTCACCCTCATCCCTCTTCAGTTTTATTCCTCCTAATATATATGGTTTAATATGTAGGTTGACTAGTTGCACTATCGTAGTGCATTTGAGGACTGTAAAACATGTTGAAACTGTCCCTGACAAATAAATTGTTACTAGTGATACCCATTTCTCAGAGGTTCTCTGTCTTCCTTTAAGATCACACCTGAATGGAACCCACCAAAGCCCAGACCTGCAGTGCTATCTCTCAATGGAAGTGGAGACTAGCTGTGGTTGTTTTGTTGATTAGCAGGGTTTGATCCTACACACACCTGTACAGAGAACAATTTTCCTAGCAATGGAATTAAGGTTCAGAATAGAAAAGTATACTTCTTAAGCTCCCACAGTAGCTGGAGAAGCTGGATTTCTAGCAACATGCTGCCTGATTAGAAATTCGATGGAATTTTCCTTATGTCATTCAAGCTCTTATAATAATGGACAGTTAAAAAAAATTCTCAAACAAATGAACAATGGACTGGATGGATAATTGGAAAACCACCGGTCTAGCTTGCACTCTCCCACTTATTGATCACTTAGCTTCTTTGTTCACATTAGTACTCATTAATTTTTTTAAGTTCTAAATTTGATATGTCTGTAATTCTAAATGTTAGTTTTAAGAACTGTATCTTGGACTGTTATTTTCTAAAGATCAGGAACTTTGTGTAAATTTTTCATTTGTGTGGTGCTTACTCACCTAGGAAGACCTTTGAAATGTTCTTGATAATGTTGACAGTTTGTCAAATGTTGAAATGTATTTTCCTTATTATTTTTGCTTTTCAAATACTTTGGAGAATGCTGTATGAGGAAAGCCCCAAGTTGTTCATGTCTTTGGAACAAGTTTCATTGAGAATTCCCAATCCAGATGTTTGGGTGCAGAGAACTTGACCTTTTATCATGTTTTTGGCAGTTGTAAGAAATGCAGCCATATTTAATCCAGTGTGGAGCATTGCCTCAGAATTTCCATAATATAGATAGATGCATATTTGAATATTTGGCAGAAGAAAATTTCAAAGTATTGAAGATTAAAAGGAAATTTAGTTCATAACTAGATGTTTCTGTTTATAAGACTGTAAAATCTCTTTAACTATCCCCCTGGTAACATAACACTTGAATGACTGAAGAGCTTAATAGAAATGACCAATAATAAGTTTTGTTTCAGCCATTTTATACAACCAGTTTTTATTTACTTAACTTTTAAGCCCCTTTTCCTGTAAAAATAAATCTACTCTGTCACATTGGCCCACAACATCCTGTTCCTCTGTTTTCCCAGACTGGCAGGAAACTGTCTACTGTTAATGAGTAAAACAGGAAGACACTTCCCACTGATCACTTTCTTTGATCAAAAACTAACTCATTAATATGTATTACTTAAATGACACAATCAGAGAAATTTGAAGCGTTTCCTATTTTTATTCAATGACAAGGGAGAAATCCCCTTTCCAGTGAAATATAACAAAACCCAGACTTTCATTTATAAGGTACCATTCTCATCTTCTCTCATCATCAGTAAATAAACCTATAGTGCATATCTACTATATGCCGTCCATTCTTTTCAGAATCACCTTAGTTCCTTGGATTACTAGCCCCCCCCCCCCAAAAAAAAATAGACCTGGTTACAATCTAATTGTATCTAACTACCTTGACTAAAATGCTGTAAAATAGAATTAACTTAAAGCGATAAATTTGTGAGAACCAATCATTTATACTAATTATTGCAATTTTAATTTTATGTTTTATAACTTGTTGAAATGGAAACAGTGGAAGGAGCAAAAATAAGGAAAGAAAAATTAATTTGTGGTTTTCATCATAAAGGAGAAGGAAATGCTGATCAAGCTTCAAAGTAGGCACACTATAATTCATTCACTGACTACATTCATTCATTTATTCAACCAAACATACTTTCTGGGTATTTTTAATATGCTATCCCATCTTTAAAAGGCTGGCAATACAAAGACAAGTTGCAGCCATAAACAAGATGACAGTATTCAATAACTGTGCTCCAGGAAAAGAAGATGATCAAAAGATGAGAAGTACAGAAGTACAGAAAGCTGAGCTAAAGGAAGCTTTGTTAAACTTTGACTATGCAAATATTTGGCCTCAGGCCAACACTGCTTTTCTTTATAATGACATTTTAATCAGAGTAAACAAAATCAAGTGTGTAGTTTAAAGCAAAAACAAACAAACCTGTATCTTTCAACTTTTATCCACAACTATTATTTCTGCATGGGGGTGCTTCAATAGTTTCCATAAAACTTTCTGATTACAAGATATTTATTTGGCAATATCAGTGACCTAAAACATGCATTCATTTATCTATAGCAGAGCCACAGGTTTATAGCTCACCACATGGTAAATAATAAAGAAGGTTCACCACACTCTAGTAAAAAACAGAACAAAATATCCATAAACACTGAAAATGATGAAGACATTGATTTTAATTAAATAAACACCTCAATGATTTTTCTGATTCTTACTTTTTCAAATATTTATTTAGCTTGCTAAGGCTTCTTTTTTAACAATATGAAATGATTTTCCAGTAGAAGACTTTAGGTGAAACAAAAGTTTTTACATGGGTAAAGCACAGAGAGAAGACAAGCTCTTGGAAAAATAATTATTGGTGCATTATAATTACACATATTAGTTGTATTTATTATGACATATTAATAACACAGCCATTTTAAAGGTACACTTTGCTCACATTTTTTTCTGTCACAGCCAGTCATTTGTTATGATGCACAAATGACTATATAATGCACAAATATAATATAGATGGTCTCTTGAACTCAGGGAAACAGGAAGCAACAGAAAGATTCTTTGAGCATACAGCAAGATAATTATTCACTATAATTTAAGCATGTTTTTCCAATAAATAGTAAGGAATGCACATTTAATCTCTAATATAAACCCTGAGATTCTGTTCAAGAAAATATTGACAACAACTATTGTCCAAGAAGTAAATAAGTAACTTGCGTTAGAAACATTTTAATGAGCATATTCTTTGTTAAGCTGTTATGTGTTATGGGTTTAATTGCATTTTCACCAAATTAACCCCCAGTACTTCCAAACATCACCTTGTTTGGAGAAGACCTCTTTATAAAGGTAATCAAGTTATGATGAGACCATTAGGATATCACTAATCCAAAATGACGGGTACCATTCATGTGTGTGTGTGTGTGTGTGTGTGTGTGTGTGTGTGTGCATGCATGTGGTAGGTGTGTGTTTGTGATTAAGCCAATACCACAAACTCTAGGCAAATGTCTAGCTAAGTTTCCCAGGCTGGCCTCAAACTTGTCATCTTCCTGCCTTCGTCTTCTGAGATGGAGTTTTAGCTCTGTCCCATGGTTTCTACCTAGCGTTGTTTTGAGGATGAGAAATGTGGAGACAGACATAGGAAGAGGGAGAAGACCATGTAAAGTTGAAGGCAGAGTTAGGATAATGCCTTACAAGTCAAAAAATACTGAAGATTTCCAGCAAAGCACTGGGAGCTAGCAGAAAAGCCTGGGATAGATCCTTCCTAACAACCCTCAGAATGAACCAAGCAAGCCTGCCAGTGCCACATCTTGCAAAATTTCTATCCTTCAGAACCGTGAGACAATAAACTGCTATAACTTAAGGCACCCAGTTTGCAGTAACATGTTACAAAACCCTAACAAACCAACATGCTGTGGATCTGTTTTTTAATATAGTTTTCAAAATACTGTTTTGTTTCTTGCCCAACAAATACCCTCTGTCTGTCGTTTGGGTATGTAACTCTCTGTAACTCCAGTAGTGATAGGAGTAGTATAGTATTAGTAATAATAACTAGGTTTATTGTTGTCGTTTTAATGCACTTACCATATCCCATTCTCTGGCTTTTATTAGTGTGACCCCATGGGATGAATGGGGAATGAAGGAACGATTTCTCATGTGGAAAGAGTAATTTTATTATTTTATTAAGTATTAATAATTAATGTTAAGTATATTTTATTAAAGTCACTAAAGGTTTTGGAATAGTTTAAAGGAATTAATGTTACTTACACTAATAAAGAAATTGTTTACCATGAAGTGGGTTGTTATTCCAACAAAATCCAAAAATATAAATACAGCTTTGGGGTAGGTGGCATGTGATAAAGAAACGGCTGGTTAAGCTGGATATACAGCAGCATATTGTCCAGAAATCATATCCCACTCCAAGAAAGAGGTCTGCTTGTCTACTTTTCATTTCTATTTAAATGTTGAAATGTTTCCCAGCCCTAGTAGTCCCTGTTGTCTATTATTAACTGCAATTCACAAATCATTATAAAGAAGAAATAAGTTCAGGGAAGAATTAGCTTACAAGCAAATTAAAAGAGAACTGAGAACACCAGTGCTTTCACTGTTGGAAAACTTAATTGTTTGTAGAGCTTGAACTCTAAGGATGCAGTAGCAAGGTATGATTAAAAAGTTTCCAATTGAATAAAGTGACACAGAACAAAGATCAGAATAAGGATGAGGCTTGATCCCAACTGTTCAGGGAACCCAGTGGTAGCCACCATTAAGTTGTGCAGGGAGAACCATGGGCCAAGAAAGTAACCATGTACAAGAAATTTAAGTATTCTTTTTAGGAAATAACTCTGGTACAGTTATCAGCTACATGGAACTGGTTGAAATAAATAGATAAGAAATTTACCAAGTTTTCAAGAGAATTCTATTGTCAAAGGAACAACAAATCCACCTTTGATAAAAATCTTTCTTTTAAATTCAAATGCTAAAATCAGTTCTTGAATTTGCACATGTAGAAAGCAGCTTTTGAAAGCCCCCTCCAAGGAAGGCACACTCTCCATTTCACGTGCTACTAAGAAAAATGCCAAAGAAGAGGCTCCAAGAAGGCACAGAAAGGGCCAAGGGAAGAAGTGACAAGGTAACTCCTCCCAGAGAATAAACCCAAGGTCTCATCTAGAAAACTTCCTCTCTACTCCACATCCACTTTATATAGAGGACTTTCACAGCATCTGTGTGGTGATATTTCAAAATCACTGAAGAGCATCGACTATTGTATTTGCCTTATTTTTCCCTTCCCAACTCAAAATATTCCTAGTAGACACCCTGCATTTTATGGTAAGGCGGTGAGAAGATAACTTGTCATTTGGGCTCATAAGTCACCTGACCATGAAAAGCTATATAGATTTGATAGAGAAGACAAAAGATTCTGGATCCTAGGATACATGCCGTGAATGAAGGATCCTTGTATTCCTGACTTCAGGGAGGACATTAGTTTATTTGATATGTGAGAGGAAGAATGAGGCAACTGTTTTGTTGACCAGATTATGGACCGTGACTAAGACCATGCCATGTCAACAAACTATTTCATCTTCTTGGGCATATAAGATACTTGTCTATCTTATTTTCGTATGGGGCTGGGTTGTGCACCAAGTGTCTTAATTTTGGTCGATGGAATATGAACAGAAATAATGAGAAACACTTTCTGATCAAGTCTCCTTAGAGCAAAACCACACAATCTTCTATCTTTTTATTTTCTTTCAATGTTGATCTTGAACATTTTTCAAATGTCTTAAAAGATTAAAAACCATCCTGGGTCCCTGAGTCACCAGTAGGAGAAGAAGTAGCCAAGCCTATCCGTGAGGACCAATTTCTATTCTGTACCATATATCCAGAACAATTTGCAATCGTGGTGAATGTCTATAACAAGTTAATACAAAAAATGGCTAGACATCACACCCTGGAACACCATCTCTCAAATTACCCATGGCAGTCTCCTGCTTCCAGGTGTAGTTTTTTACTTACCAGAGCTAAACTTTCCTCAAAGGATCAGACAAAAAAAAAAAAAAAAAGCTGTGATTTCTTATCCCTTTCTCTGCTTTGAGACACTACTGAACTTTAAGAGATTTATTATAAAGCTAGAAGAGTTTTATATTGCACACTTAGATCTGTTTGATGCGTATCCACACATCCATTTCCCCAGGGTCCATAAGTTGTCTACATTTCCTTAATTGGGCCCACTCTCATCTGTTGTGTTTTCTTCTTTCAAGATTCTGGAGTGGAGAGTTAGGTACAGATATCACAAGGACAATACAGCTAAAGCACCCTTCCTTCATTGCTTTTGGTTTGGTGTCCTTTTGGTTTATTGTCCAGTGGCATTTTTTTGTGACACAGGAAGGGAGCAATCAAGGAGTTAATAATTATGTTAATTTAGAACTATTGGCCAACCTAGAGTTTAGCAAATAGTTCACTTATCACTATCATTGCTCCCTGATGGCTATAGATCTAAGACACTACTCATTTATTTTTAAAAAATATTTGTCTTTATTTTTCCAGACTGATTTATGAGACTATTTATATATGATAAAGCCTTTTTCATGCACATTCCATTTTTCTCTCTTTCATCTTTTCCTTTTGACTTTGTCTGTTCCTATGGATTGTTTTTGTTTTGTTTTGTTGTTGTTGTTGTGTGTGTGTGTGTGTGTGTGTGTGTTTCTGTATGAAACATGCACCTATTTTCCACTCATTTAATTAATTTTATTTCTTCGGTGTTTTTCAGTTTAAAAGTTTGATCCATCTGGGCTAATTTTTGTGTAAACCTTGAGATATAATTGCAATATGGGTTTTTTTTTTTAAATTCAAGTGGCTAAATGGTAGTTCTGGCAAAAGAATTTGGATAATACATTTTTTCCTGCTATCCTGTCAATCATTTTTCTCCTCTTAAATTACCACTTGTACTTATTTATATTTCTAGAATCCTTATTCTTTTTTATCTTTATTTAAAAATATATCTTAAACTAGATTTCATTTTCTTCCAATTTTCCTCTATTTTATTTATATATTTTCTTTATTGATGTCTTTTCATCTGCCTTCGGTATTGGCATTCCCAGGACTTTGTCCTTGATCACTTTCTTTCTCACTTTTCATATTCTTTTATATGTACTTCAATGATTCCAAATAATATCCATGTGGAAAGGACTCCCAAACTATATCTTCTGTTGTGGGCTGTCTCTGATATGCTAAATCATATATTTCACCTATCACATATCTCTCTTTAACCTGTAACCATCTTACAATCAACATTTTTAATATGGAAGCACATCATTCCTGTAATTTCCCTCATTTTTTATTTCAGCCAAGAACTAGAGTTCAACCCCTATTGCTCCAATTTGTAGTCTTCTTTCACCTCCCTTTTCTTAATTGTCATGCTAATCCTAGCTTAGAAACATTTCTCAAATTCATACCCTACTCTCATGCCTTAATTCAGGACTCACTTTTTGTTTAGAACCTAAGGAAAGCCTTAGTTTCACTTTCTTCAATATCTACTTTCTTATCCACTCATCCTTCACATGTTTGCAAGAGATATCCTTGTTTTTAGATCTGATTTTACTGCTCCCCTACTTAAAAGCATTATGTGTCTCTAGAATGCCAAATTCCTTAGCCTCTTGAACACCCGCTGTCATCCTCAGTCTTAATTTTATGTAGCCCTGGGTTACAGCTCTTCTGGGCTGCTCCCTGCACACTGAATATGCACCACTTGCTTCATTCTTCTAAACATATGGCTTTAATCTCCTTTTTTCCCTTACCCATCTAACATTGAATACTGGAGCATCTTTCATGACACATCTAATAGCATATCTCTGTAGAATTCCTTAACCTTCCCCATGAAAGCATCCCATTTTTGTTCCCATTCACTTTAAACAAATATTCATAATCACATTCATCACAAATATTATAATTACTTATTTGAATAGCTGACTGCCTTAAAGACAGTTTTTTCTTATTCATGTGTATATTCACAGCACCTAGGAAAGACCATGTCATACATTATGTGTTCAAAAATTGTCTCTCAAATTGAATTCAAAGTATAAGAAAATCTCTAGTAACATCTGTCTTTTAAAATTTTTATATATAAGAGTATTCATTCATGTTGACATTTCTAGATCAATTTTCTTTTGAACAATTTACCTCTCCATCATTGAATATTGTCTTGACATGGGAATACTTCCAGGTCTCTCTCCCACTCTTCAGGTAATGGACCCAGTTTCTTCTCTATAATTTTTGGAATGGCTTGTGAATAATATAGGAACAGAATTCAGTATGCAGTGACTGAGGAATGGGCGGTCTGTAAGCCCATTCCCATCAACAGCAGCAATGGGGTTAGCACTCCACCTAGTTACCAGACTAATTTGATTGAGTTTTACTTCTTGACCATGCAAAGTTTCCTCTGTCTGTTGAATAGCACATTTTCAATGAGATCTACCCTGATTGACCAGTTTAAAATGTTAACCTCTGGGTAATCCCAAATCTTATCCTCTGCTCTACTTTGTTTTTTATTTAAATAGCACTTACTTACTGTCTTCTAGTACAGCAGGTCATTTATTTGGTACTCCCCAACCCAGACTTTTTATGTTGACTGTTTACATATAGTGCCGTTTCCCATCAATTTACTTTCAATGTATCTGTGCTTTTATATTTAAAGTATCTTTCTCTCATAATCATGTAGTTGGGTTTTGTTTTTCTCCATTTTGACAATTTCTGCTGCTTAGTGAAGAGTTTACACATTAAAATTCCATGCAATTATTCATATGGTTGGATTCAGGTCTGCAATTTTATTATTTATTTTCTCTTTGTCTCCTCTTTGTTCTCTTATCCTGATACTGATTTCTGCCTCCTTTCAGATTACTAGAATATCTTTTAAAATTCTATTTTGATTTATCTATTAACTCTTCAGTTGTGCCTCTTTGCATCTGGTGTGGTTATTCTAAGAATTAAATTATACATCCTTACCCATTCAGTCTACCTAGCATTCATATCATGTTACTTCACATAAATACAGAAATCTTGAAATTGGATAGGCCTATTAACTACTCACATTGTTTATCTTAAATTGTCATATATAAAACATCTACATACGTTATAAACCTCATACAACAATGTAACGAACATTTTTTTTTTGCTTTAAGCAATCTAATGTGCTTTAAAGAAACTAAATGTAAAGTAAAACAGTCTTTTATATTTATCAAGATAGTTTTCACTTTTGATGCTTTTCAGCATTTCCTAAAAGTCCAAATTTTCCTCTGGTATCCCAACTCTGTACAGAGCAGCCTCCTCTAGCAGTGTTTACAGTGCAAAGGGGGAATGACAACTTTTTGTGGTTTTCTTTTTTTAAAAAAACAATGTTTTTATTTCTTGTTCATTCTGGGAAAATTCAGTTTGATTCTAGAATTCTATTTTCTGAATATACTTAAAAATGTAAACATGCTATTCTTCTTATCTCTCACATTTTTTAATAAATCAGAGATCATTCAAGTTGTCTTTTCCTCCCATGTCCTGTGTCATTTTCTCTTGCTGTTTTTAGGATACTTTTTTATTGGTGGTTTCCAGAATGGTTTTCTTCTTTGGGATACTGCTTCAGGTTCACCAAGCTTTCTGAGACTACAATGTATGGTTTTCATAAACTTTGGGAAGGTTTTGGTTATTATTTATTCAAATATTTTTCCTGACATGCTCTTTTCTCTCTGCTTTGGATTTATATTCAGATTTTGCTGTTGTCCCAGAGTTGTTATGTTCAGTTTTTCAAAGTGTTTTATTCTATCATTTGTATCCTCAAGGGATCCTTGTTTCCTTTTGTCTTCTCGTCTTCTTTCACCTTCTCCTCCTCCTCCTCCTTCTTGCTGATATATTCAGATAAGTAGTAATTGTGTTTGATATATAATTAATAGTCAATTTATATTTGTGAAATGAATAAATGTGATATGCAATATCTTAGGATGGCAATAACCAGAAATAAAATCAATATTTACGGAGAAAATATGATAACTTATTAAAAGATACAAATTTCCACTGAATGGACTCAGGTGCTGTGGGTTCTAGGCTCCAACTTCAATCAGAGCAACCCTCCTTTTCTCTGTCAAACATATGAGGTTACCAATTCAGATTCTGACAAAAGTATTCTGTTGTAAATACAAAAAAAAATGTTAGAAACATGTGCATTGGTCTAAACATTCATTTATTAGTTATGACCATTTTTCCAAAAACAATATCTGATGGTACTCATTAAACCAGAAAAAAAGTTCCTGTCTTTGGAATTAGGTATGAATCAGGAAGTATAGAACAATAATTGTACTCTCAATTAACTATAGTTGGCCCTGTGTGTCCACGGGATTCTCATCTGTGGAATCAATCAACCATGGGTCAAAAATTTCTGGAAAAATAATTGTGTCTGTGCTGAATGTGTACAGATTTTTTTTTGGTAATTAATTCCTAAACAATACAGTATAACAATGATTTACACGTTATTTATATTGTATTAGGTATTATAAATAATCTAGGGGTAATTTCAAGTATATAGGAGGGTACTTGGAGGTTATATGCATATTTCATGCTATTTTTTATAAGGGATTTGAGTATGGTCACATTTGACATCTACAAGGGGTCCTGGAACCAATTCTGAATAGATAGCAAAGGATAACTACTCAATAAGTAAACAACCAAAATTTCTTAAGCTTGCAGAGTTCCAGAAGTTCCAGTGAACTGCTATTTACCTTTGTAGAATGTTACCAAAAGAGACTGTGAATTCCACAGAGATTTTTTTTTTTTTGGCAGTAATAGCTTCTCATGCAATCTAACCTTTGTTTTTCTCATCAAGGAAACCAATGTATTCTGAGTATTTAGACAAAGAAGTAAAAGGGTTCTTCTTTTTCTAAAAAAAATGTCTTTAATGGGTGTCATTGTTTCTTTTTAATGTGGTAAGCCTACCATTGAGATATTTAAGAATATACTGTGTTTTCCTATATCAGCAATGTAGATGGGAGTTCACTATTATAAAATCTGTTCACATAAAATTTTGGATATCCTAACAAATAATACCAACCAAAGTTAAGTTTCATTAAGGCAGAATTCTTTCAACAAAGCTTCTTTCCTGAGTTTGATGCAAAATTTTAACTCTTGTAGTAGTTAATAGTTAGGTTTGTTACTGTTAGGGTATGCTTATTTAAAAATTTGGGGATTCTTTATCCTCAACTCGAAGTATGTTGTTGCATGAACTTGTATAATGGTGAGTTTGACGATGTATGAAGTTAAAACTCTCATACCTTAATACATACCAAGATCTATTCTAAACCACCTATGTAAAATATTTCATTGAGCCCTTATAACAACATTATGAAGAAGGAAGCATTACTATCTACTTTTGGAAGCCAAGGACACTGAATTCAAAGAGAAGGTCAATAATTTCCCAAGATCACATTGCTATTAAGTCAAGATTTGGAACCACATAAACTAACTCCAGGTTATTACCTTAAGCAGTTTACTAATTTATGTGAAAAAAACATGAAAAAATTTTAAAATATTTACTTTTTAGTTGTAGTTGGACACAATACCTTTATTTTGTTTACTTATTTTTATGTGGTGCTGAGAATCAAACCCAGGGCCTCACATGTCCTAGGTGAGCACACTACCACTGAGCCACAACCCCAGCCCTAAACATGAACATTTTTGACAGTATGTTCAGTTTGACTTATATTTAGGAATTTATAAAATATATAAGAATATCCTCATAATAATTTCCAGATCTTCCTTTATAACTGCTACTTGACTAAACAACTCAACCACTTCAGATCATTATTCATCTATTTCAGGGATATTTATTGCATACCTACTAAAGATGTGGATAAATGGTACATATGTCTCTATGCAGTATATTATTTTTTTCTTTATTTTTTTGCCTCTATTAATCATGTATGCCCATTTTACTGAAAGAAGCATTCTGGTTTTGTTTGGAGAACTACACATTCCCAATCATGAATACATGTGAAGGGAATGGCCTCTATGGACTTATATGTGTCCAAAACTAGGTCAGTAGTTCAAAAGGACTCTCCTTTGTGAATCTGACCCTCAAATTGAGTGATACAAGGATGAAGAATAGCACTAATTCTTCTCTATGTTCTAGTCTTAATTCTGCTCACTGATTTCTGCATTCTAGCTCATGTGACTACCATATCACTTATTCTTTCTGCTATGGTTATTCAGTTTTTTCCTTGATCTTTTTAGCTTGTCCATGCTGTTTGATCATTTGATCATCCCTCCTTCTCCCCACACATACTTTTTTTTTTTTGGTTAAGCTAGCCCAAGTGGATTTCTTGCTAGAAACTAAAATGCCATAGTTTATAGAGAAATAAAAATTTTTTAGACCCTTCTCTCATAGAATTTACAGTCTAGTGAAAGAGATCACCATATCAATAAATGATATTAACTCATTATAGAAAACACCTCCATCACAGATAGAGTTAACTATATGACAAGGAAAGTACAGGTGGCTCTATACATAAGGAGGAGGACCTACATTGGACTTTCTGGTTCAGGGAAATTTTCTTCCAATCATAAAATTTTGATGTGACATGAAATATCAGAGAAAATTTCCAAGCAAAGAGAAGGTATCTTAGAGGAAGGAAAAGTAGTATACAAAGGTCTGGAGCTGATGATAAGAAGTAGTGGAGAAAGAATAGAACTTACTGTGACTGGATCCTAGTGCATAGAAGAGCAGAGAAAGGAGATGTGGGAAAGATGAAATCAATCATGACACTAGTGAAGGAATTTGGATTTTGTCTTAAAAGTAGTGACAGGCTACCTAAAGATTTCAGCTGAAACAAAGACTGAATGAATTAACTTAGGATTTCTGAAAATTTATTCAAATGATATTAGAGAATAATTGGATTATTTTAAGCCTCTGGCAAGCAAATGAGTAAGGAGGCTGTTTTAGTGAGCCCATTCCAATGTTTATGAACTGATCTAAAGTGAAGGTAACAGGAGACAGAGGATGGATGTGCCATGAACAAAGCTGCTAGGACTAGGAATTCTGGGACAATAGATACTAGAACGTTCCACTCTTCCTGTCCTTGTAAGCCCCATTCTTTTCTTTTAACTTAAGTGGCATTAAAGTCTATGAAATGTATGTTTCCAAATACCCAAGACAGTCCAACAGAGGAAATGGGGTGGATTTTCTCCTGCTCAGGATAGATGTCTGTGGCGGGCAACCGCTAAGGTGGCTTCCAGGATCCCCATGCATGGCATAATGCCCTTGTGTGATACCCTTTCCTTGAGTGTGGACAGGAATGTGACTTGCTTGTAGATTCTAGCCATATAGAGTCTGGCAAAGGCAGCAGAATGTACATGATCACATTCTATAAGATGATAATACCTGACTTGAGAAAAGTTTCTTTCCCTTACTCACTGGCTTTAATGGAGCATGTGGAAGGTGCTATATAGAGGGAGCCACACAGCAAGAATCTGAGCCCTCCACTTGATGGCCTTTGAGGAACTCAATGCCACCAACAGACAAGTGGCAGATGAGCTCAAATGAAAACCCAGCCTTAATGACTGGTCTTGCAAAAGACCCAGTTCTGATGTACCTAGATTCCGGCCCAACAGAAACTATGAGAAAATAAATCTTTGTTGCAATGCAGCAATAGCATTAGTTCAGTGACCAAAAGTCATGAGCTAGCATACTCTGAAAAGAATATAGTCTATAATAATTTGTGGATTCTGAGGAAAATCAGACACTAGCTGTATACTTCCAAAGGTCTAAGAAGAGGAAAATGGGAGCTAAGACCAAATGAAGATGAACACAAAAACTCAAGAGTCAATCCAGATGCTTAGGCTGGGAAAGGCCAGCCTGGTTCGAACTCTGCAGAATAAAAGGAGAAAAAACTTGACAAAATTTACTTCCTGAGGAATGGATGACACTGAGGTTACACAGCAACCAGAGGTGGGCCACAGCAAGCCCAACAAGAGAGGTAACTGTAGGAGGGGCCCAGAAGCCAGAGCAAAAAGGTCAGCCAGAATACACAGATTGCCCAAGCAATTAATGTCCAGAAAGGGACCAATGGTTATTGGGAGAGAAATAATAATAATAATAATAACTCTTAGGTAGAGTGGAGCATAACTAAAAAATATAATTTCCCAAAATAATCTCTTTCAGGTAAATTAGGCGGAAAGGATGATTACTGTTGACAACCAAATTAATTATCTGGATGATCAAAAGGAAAATCAATATAAAAGAATAAAGGAAAGAAGGGCTTATTGTCTTACAGGCATGTTAGATGAAAAGAGACACCTATCCTGGAAATAATTTTGCAATCCATGAAAAAGAGAAAAGCATAGCAAGTTGTCTATAAATGAAAAGGAATTTCATTAGCATCAGACTTCTCATCTGCAAAATAGGATGCTAGAAGAGAGTGAAATAACATCTCTTAGTAATATGAGGGAGACCCAGCCCAATAAAGATTTTATTTACCTGTGAGGGTAAAAGTCCAAGTTTCAAATATATCTTTAACCAGGCTTTCTAGAGAAAAAAAAATGATGGAAGGCCAAAACAAGAGAAAACAACCTGAGTCATTTGAGTTAGTAGCTCCATGCTGAAAAGAATTCTTGAAAACAATCTAGAGATGAAACTCTCAAATTCTCTGAACTGAAATGTTGGTGTAGGAGCGAAGATACAAAGAGAGGAATCAAACTATCCCAAAGCATTTGGTGAAGATTGGGGAAAGGAGGAAGGGGGTATGCTTTTACAATAGCTTCACCTGAGAACTAGGTTCAGTGCCACTGGACTTCCTGTAAGACTCTGTTGAATGCTGGATATTTCAGTTTTTTTATGAGGTTATGGCTGAATCACTTAATGCCCAATATAGCATATAAGTTCAGACAAACCATCTGCCTCACCATTTTATCCACTTCTGCAAGGCATCTTGGAATCTTTAAAAATTTGTTTTATTCAACAAATCATTAATGAGTAAGAAGAGCTACTAACGTTCAGTGGGATTTTATTAAAGGGTTTTCTTCTTTTGGTAATTACCAAAGTTGTTTTTGGTGACACTTTATACATGATTTCCACCCTCCTAGCAGCTGCTTTCCATCTGCAGGAAGACTAGAAAGGCAGCAGCAGCCTAAGTTAAGTGCCTGCCATAAGCTTTCAACACTGCAGAGTACCTCTTTAGTAGCACCTCCTCCCACCTCCTTAGCTTCCCTGCTCTGATCTGTATTCTGGGTGCTCTAGTACTCCCATCTTGCTTGTATGTTTCTCGATACTAACTCCTCTGGATCCATCCCTCCATGAGTATTGCCTGGATGTGTGCAGTCTCTGCAGTAGCTCTTAGCACCAGACACTTCCACCTCCTCACCATGTCCCTTACAGATCCTCAAACCACTAGCCCTGGCTCAAAGCTTCAGGCTCTTTCTTGTCCCAGAAATAAATTTAGAAAAAAACTTTAAATATAACAAAATACCATCAACTACTATTTCAAAGATCTGTAGATCATGCTTTCTCTGAAAGATTATTTTCTCAACTGAATCCTACTTGAAACCAGGAAAGGCATCACTTTTTTATTATTATTATTAGAGCAAGTCTCAGGGAGCAAAAAGTTCACCTATTCCTCCTAATCATCTGAAGGCCTTCTGTGAAAGTATGTTCCAAATATAAATCTTTTGTATACACCTTCACATCTTATTTATTTAATAACAACCTTTTTTGTAGAGCCATTTTTATTCTTAGTGAAGTTTAGTTTAAAATTTAAAATATAGAGGATAAACTAGGAAGAACAACAGTCCCAGATTACAAAAAAAAAAAAAAAAAAAAAAAAGCTGCTCTCTCAGAGTTAACACTGAGATTTGGCAGGTCAAAATTTAGCTGAGACTAGTGTTCTGGGGCTGGCCATCCAGGTGCACAGGCCTTGGACATAAGACAAGAGGAAGTTGGGAAGAATAAGAAGGAAAGAAGTAGTTGGACCTGAGTTATCTGATCTATCTTTGGAAGGGACAAGTTGGGGAGGAAAATTGCATAATGAGGTAGAAAAAGAAGAGAAGCTACTGGAGGATAGTGGATCTGGAGTAAGGGTACAGATGGGGAAATAGCAGTACTAAGAATTAGAAGGGCAGTTGTTTGGGAATTAGTGGACCTATAGGTAGGACAAGGAAGCAGCTCAGTTGGAGAAACTGAGAGAATGAAGGCAAGGGAGTTAAAGAGGGATTGCTGAAATAAGAGTTGACTATAGTGATGCAGCCACATCAATGTTTATAGCAGCTCAATTCACAATAGCTAAACAGTGGAACCAACCTAAATGCTCTTCAATATATGAACGGATAAAGGAACTGTGGAATATATACACAATGGAATATTACTCAGTATTAAAAGAGAATAAAATTATGGCATTTGCAGGTAAATGGATGGAGTTTGAGAATATCATGCTAAGTGAAGTAAGCCAATCCTCAAAAAACCAAAGGCCAAATTTCCTTTCTGATAAGTGGATCTGATCCATAATGGGAGGGTGGAGAATGAAGGAGCTTTGGGCAAAGGGGAGGGAAGAAGGGAAGAGGGAATGCGGGCAGGAAAGATGGTGGAATGAGATGAACATTGACTCTGCATGATGTACAACCAGAGAAATGAAAAGTTGTGCTCCAGTTGTGTACAATGAATCGAAATGCATTCTGCTATCATATATACCTAATTAGAACAAGTTTACAAAGAAAGAGTTGAGGGATAGGCAGGGACCAGGAAGCTGCAGGGAATTAAGCAGCATGACCCAGGGGAAGGAAGTAGACAATAGAGGAGAAAAAAACAAGAAATGTACAGACTTCAGAGGTGGTCCTCTTGGCACTGAACTGTGCCTGCTAAGGCTCCAATCACACCCAAATTGAAATATCATCTTTCTACTACCAAAGTGTTCTTTTAAACCACCATATTATCTGTCCTGTGTTTTGGCAAACCCTGTCATACAACAATCTCTGGGTCAACATGCAGGTTTTTGTAAGCACTCAGATGTGCACTCTAGGATTTTGGGGAGAGAAGGTCCACCCTAACCTTCATGCCTAAGTCCTCTTGCATTTCATCTAGTTGTTTTTGTAGGGAAGCACAAATACTGTGAGAGAAGTCTAATGTTAAGAGGAGAAAGCAGCATTACAGTTGATAACATGCCCTTCAAGTAGGCAATTATATAATGCCATTGAGTGGGAATAATAAAATGTAATCATGTCATACTAAATACACCATATTTAGGAGTTTCATATGCCTTACCAGGTAAGGCTACAGGACATAGGGTCATTAACTTGTCCTTAAATTTTTAATGGCTAGTTATTTTGAGACCTGTCTGACCATTAACACATGCTGGAGTCCCACAAATCTGAATCCATAAAAATTTTTTTTAAAAATAATTATCATGACCACAGTTCCTCTAAGAGAGTGTCAGTGGTTAAACAGTCGTCCCCCAGTTCCAAGCCATGTTCTCTAATTGGCTTTGTGATGCTGAGGTGATATTCTGGAAATTACAGTTTTCCACTGCCATCTGGCTCCCTGTTCAATTTTGCCACTACTTGGGCACTGGAGGAAAACTGAAGGACAAGAGAGAGAACAAAGGCCATGTTCCTTTCTTTTGGCTTGCCTTTCTTGTCGGTGTCACCCCACCAGTTCCCCTTTGCCTATTTCCAGAAATAGTTTTTTCCAGTTTCCAGATTCTTCTGCCAGTCTCAGAACTGGCTTCGTTGATTGAAGGTCCTAGCCTGATATAAGTAGTGTCCACCCTCTTGGAGGTCTGGATGCCAGCTCTGATCAGATCCCTGGGGCCGTTCCTTCAGGATTCCGGGTTCTGAGAGTCCCACTCACCTTTCTTGGTGGGATGGGCAGATGTAGGGATGGCAGCTGCTTCCTGCAGTTATATCTTGATGTTGCTTCAGTGTTTCCATTTTGCCTTGCCAGCTCCCTTCAATGCCTAACCAATATTTAACCTTCAATTGCTTATCCAATTTCTTATAGGTATTTATCTCTGACAAAATAACTAGTGTAGTTTCTCTTTCCAGGACCAAAATTCTGACTAATTCAGATACAAAGTGTTATGCAGCGAATTTTATAGAAACCGTATTAAAAGTACTTTTAAATCAACTTCTTTCCAAAGTATTGCACTCCTTGCAGTTGTTAAAAATCACTCCACTCATTGCCACCCAGCTGTCCCAGCTTATGTTTCACTTCTGAGAGTCACCAGCCCTCTCTTAAGCCACCACACGTATACATTTCAAAAACATGACTTATGACTCATTCCCCCTTGTGAAGCCACATGAGAGGCATTGTCTACTTTTCCCTCTAAATGTTTTCCACCATGAAATTCTAATGGAAAAGAAAAGCGATCACTTTTATAGTAGCTTAGCTACATCTTTGTAGTCTCCAATAATAGAAGCATAACTTTTGCTTGTTTACCAGAGGTCTGTACTAGTTGTGTTCTCATTTTTCCTTCTCCTTGGACAAATAAGATTCCTTTGAAAATGCAGTTTCACTTAATCTGGCACATTAGTATCACTCTCTGAGCAAATGTATAAGGAAACACATCAACATTAGGACTTAATCCGTTTTTGTAAACCAATTATTTGGTTCCTATGCAATACTGATACTAAACAAGCCTCTTGACCACAAATGTGGGGCCCTATGCATCTGGAAAATGTGAAGCCCGATAGATATTCAAATTGTTATCACAATTTTTTTTCTGAGATCAGTTTCCCACCCTGAACCTCTATTTTTCCCTAACAGGTTCTCTGCAGGGTGCCATGTTCTCTGAAGAGCAACATCGGGAGATGGCATGTTGACTTCTTTGAAATAGTCCAGAAAAGCCGCTAAACAAATATACAAATAACAACAAGCCCAGAGTAGGAGGGGTATGTATACAGATAATCTAAAGTGTCCGGTTTTCAACAAAAGTTCTAAGACATTCAGACAAAACGGAAAGTGTAACCTATACATGTGGGAAAAAATGTAGGCAACAGAAACTGTCTATCAGAGGGTTTAGATATTCAGAGTTAGAAGAGAAAGACTTGAAGACAACTATTAGCAATATATTTTAAAACTAAAATAATGCTTAATAAATAAAAGAATGAATACTAGCTCTATTTTATCACATAGAGAATATCAATACAGAGACAGAAATTATAAGAAAGAAACTGCTATTCTGGAGTGGAAAGCATAATATCTGAGGTAATTCCTGAGAAGAACTCAAAAGTGATTAGAATCCACAGAAGGGAGAATTAGTACACTTAGGTTAGATTGATGAAGAGATTACATAATGCCAAAAAAAAAAAAAAGAAAAGAAAAAAGATTGAAGGGAAATTAATGGGCTCAGAGAAATGTGGAACTCCACTAACATACATGTAATGGGATTACCTAAAGGAGAGGACAGAAGGAAGGAAAAAAGAGAAAAAATATATTTTAAGGAAAATCATCAAACACCTTCCAAAATTCGATGAAAAACATTAACCAACATATCCATGAAGCTCAACAAACCTGAAGTAGGATAACATTGAAGAGATTCACAAATGGGATACAAGCATTTAAGTCATCAAATGCCAAAGACAAATAGAAAATCTTGAATTCAAGAGAGAACTTACTCATAGTGTAAAAAAGCTCAAACTTAACAGCCAAAATTTCTGCAAAAACCATGGAGGTCAGAATCAGTGGGATAAAATAGTCAGACTGAAAGAAAAGTACTATCAACCATGAATCTTATCTCTAGGAAAAACTATCAAAAATCAAGGCAAAATAAAGACACTTCTAGACAAACAAAGACTGATAGAAAAGCAATTTTATAAAATAGAATGAATATCATTGGATTATTGGTCCTATATTAGACAGAAATATATATGTACACTTATCACTGACTACCTGGTCCCCTTAGTATGTCAACAATTTTTTTAGTGGTTTAGCAGTTGGAGAGGAAAGAGGGTTATACATTTTACTGATACACATTTTACAAAGATAAAATATAAAATTAATTATATAAATTTCTCAGAAATACAGCTTTGTCTCATTATGAACTAAAGTAATAGGAACTTGAAGGTTGCACATGCCCTATTGCACAGTGTTTGTTCATATACATTGACTAACATTCTTTTATTATAGTGTGTAGTGGCCTTATTTTATGCCATTTATGCATTATTTTTATTGTTTTATTATTTGTTTTAGTTACTCTTTTCAACTTAGATATTTTTTCGTTGTGTCATACAAATTCAATCAATAAAAGAGAAGCCACTTTAAATATTTCAAGAAGGAGTGGCTCAATACAAGAAATCAGAAGCTAATGAAGTCTTTGGAAGTGCTAGAAGATGCAGTTGGTATTAGTGTTCTGCTGCTGCCAAAACAATACATTACAGACCTGGTGAAATCTATTTTTTTAAACAGTTCTGGAGGCTAAAAGATCAAGATCAATGTGTCAGTAGGTTTGGTTTCTTCTGAGGCCTCTCTCCTTGCAATGTAGATGGCTGATATTTCCTTCCATCCTCAACATGGTATTTTTTTTTCTGTGCATGTGCATCCCTGGTATTTCTCTCTGTGTTCTAATCTTTCCTTATAAGGGTACTAGTAAAATTGGGTTTAGGTCCACTGTAACAGCTTGATTTGAACTTATTCATCTTCTTAAAGTCCCTAGCTCCAAATACAGTCACATCTGAAATATTGAGGGTTAGGGCTTCAACACACGAATTTGGCGGGGGGACATAATTCAGCCCACTGTAAATTTAGCAAAAGCTGTCTGCATTCTTAGGAAAATAGGCAGCTTCAGAAACTGGAAGAAACCACCACAAATGATGTCAGCTTCTGCCAAGGCACCAAAGTGGATGTTATCCAGAAGGCCTGTCAGCCACTGTGAGACCCCATGTCTGCTTTCTGCTAAAGCTCATATCACCGCCTGCTGCCAATGTCAGAACCAAGAGGGGTTTTAGCTTTTCTTTCATCTTCTATATTTTATGCAAGAGTTTCTAACCAGAAGAATGTAAACCAAGTTTTTACTGGGCTGGAAAGGTATTCTCAGATATATAGTTTTCAGACATTAAGCCTATATGATATAGGAGATAACTTAGAAAGAACTGAGTGGACAATATTTGATAAATCCATTCATTTTTAAACTCAGTATCCATAAACATATTTCTTTCTAACAACAACAACAGCACCATACTTTTTCCCCACCATGAGAGGACTGTCTTTCATGAAAATAAAGACACACATACTCTTCTTCACCAAAAAGAGACAAAACTATAGTCATTCTATCTCTCTCTTTCTCTCTGGTTAATGATTTTTACTGTTTTGATAATCTATATTTTAAGTACATTCTGTTATGTGAGGACTCAGAAAGATGGATGTCTCAGAGAATATTCTAGATCTTTTCTAGATACCAAGACATCTCTTTTATAAGTATCTTAATGCCATTCATAAGGGATCTGCCTCATGACCTGATCACCTCCTGGTGGCCCCCACCTCCTAATTCCATCACCTTGGTGGTTAAGATTTCAACAAGTGGATTTGGGGGAGACACAAGTATTTAGATCATGGCAGTTTGCAAATTTGCATGTTTGTGTATGTATATATATATATATATATATATTGTTGATAACATAATATCAAGAAGAAAATATGCATACTTTCTGTAGTTCTCATTTCTGCAACTACAGATGGGACTTGTTAATTTTAACTTTGTTGTTCTACTGCATTCTACAATGCCATTGTCTTTAGATAACACTTTAGATAATAAAGACTCCTTACCTGGGAAGGTAACTGCAAATCTTTTTTTAATATGGCCTGAGTCTTAAGTGGTCCTTTCTGTATTGGATCAAGTAGTCTGTTGAGGTATTCTTCTACTAGTATATAATATAAGAACCCAAACATTAGGTGACAGGAAGAAAATAATTTTTAGGATGCATTCACCAGGGTAAATACTGAGAGGAACCATTTCTAGTTACTTTCCTTATTCAAAGATCTTCACATTATGAGAAAAAAATTGTACCTGACTTTGGAGATTGGTTCGGAGTATATTTTGCATATTATGAGAATGAACCCCAGAAGATGTTGTGCTCCATTTGGCACCATAACTGAGGCTCCACTAAAATACTTCTCCATTGTGTTAAGTCAGTGGTTTTCCTATGTTCGAATTCATGATAAACCAGTAAATGCTAAAGATAATAAGCTATATGTTGATTCATCTTCTTCTTACAAAAGTTGTTTTGTTTTGTTTTGTTTTTGTCAGAAGCAGTGTTGAATGAGAGTCCATGTCCCTGGATAAGACTATGGCTATACACTAATAGGATGGTGCTGGCAAAACTTTTGTCCATAGAAAAGTCAACTGTATATAATAGATTAAAGGCCTATTTCACAATGAAGAACAACTGCTGCTAACTTTATTCATGAAAGGGTACAGTGTAGCAATCTGCCACCAGTGATGGGTCAGGCTACTGACAGAATGCAATCTTATTAGGGGTTTTACATTGGTTTCTGATGCTGGTAGGTTGGATACTCATCTAATGTCACTGTTTGCTTATCTTTGTTGAGAGAAAAACATGTGTTACTGAACATAAAAGTAACATCCATTCCTATCATTATGACAGAATATTCATAGTCCCAAGTTAACTGTACAATAACTGGAAAGAAAGACTGAGGAACTTGTAGAATGTTCAAAGATGAGATTTCACATGGATCCCAAATATCCTAACATCCTATAGCTATTCCAAAAGATACAACTATAAAAGTTACCCCAGACTTCTGTATCACTTCATAATTGAATGAAACATTAGAATGCAGATTATAATCAGAAGGTATGATCTGCTCTTGGTAAATGCAGTATGCATATATGGGAGCCAAGGTTGAGGGATTTTATTCTGTTTTTCAATGAACAACTATAATGTGTTTTGTTGTTTTTTGTGAGACATGCATAAATGTTAACAATAGTGTTTTTATTAGTACTGATGGAATAGCAGCCATGTATGTGACAAGAAAATGTATTATGACATGAACAAACTTGTTGTACCTGAATGCCAGTCAAACACTGCTTTATCCAAAAGTTACGTTGGCAACCAATAACATATCTCATTTCCTTAATGCAAAGTTGAAATCCAGTGTGAAAACTATACCTATGATCAAATGGTGGCCACAAATATCTCTGCTATTAATTCACTATCTATTTATATAAGCAATAACAAATACTTGTTATTACACATGGAGAAAAGCTTTAAAGAATAAGATGAGTATAAATAAGGGACAAAATATAAACATTCTATCAAGATACTATACTAATATAACAAAAACACAAGTAAATTGTTTCAGGGAACTTCACCAAGTGAAATATGTCATAATGTGTACAGTCAGTATTTTAAAAGTTCCAATTTATTATCATTTGACAATCCAAAAATAAGATTCTTGATTTCTAATATTGAAGATATTCAGATGTTATTAGAAGACTACCTGCTCTACCATTTAAAGTGGGCTTGAAAATGTACTCTACCACCTTCACATATTATACATACAATAAGATTATTCTGGAAAGAGAAGTACAAGTACAAGAGAAGTACAAGATCTGCCCAAATGTCATACTTAGACACTTAGATACACCTGAACCAGGTATACCATGCAATAGGCTCCAGGTTGGGACCACACTCCAATGTTCTATATATTTCAGTAACAATGGAGCAGGAAATAGATGCACACTTATGAATAGGGAGTTTGAGATGTTTGGGGGCTGATCAAGAAAACATATTTGAATATAAAGTGACAGTAACATACAGAAACTGTAGTGGCTAAACTGTTGTGACAGGATTGCACCTGGAAAAAGTCCTTACAGCGTGATACTTCCAGAGGCTGTGGTGAGGGAAACCATCCAGAAAAGAAGTTCAGCAGACCTTCCAGGAGAGGGGATCAGATAGACAGCATGCATGCCTCAGTAGTATTTCTCAGCAACATGGCAGGGAGTCTCTGGATCAGAAAACCCTCAAGGGAAGCAGCAGCTTGAGGTTTTTATAGCTCTGGAGTTTGTCTTATCTATGGCTAGCAGATGTTGGGTGCAGATTTTGTGGGGTATGTAAAGCAGGCAAACTCAAAATAGCTAAACATTTGCTTATTTGGACTGTTTAAAACAATTGAATGTGTTAAAAAATTGAGTTTGTTGCCGGCCAGTTTGGGAGCTTAAGGGTCTCCACCTATAAAGAAGTAAATTACCGAAGGACCACTACACAGAGACCATTTTTTGCCTTGTTTCTAGAATACTGTGTCATAACTGAAGCTTCGTGGCCAAGAAAATGGCCTTTTTAGAAAAGGGTAGCCTCTGAAGTTCAGTGCCTGGTGAAAGAGTGAACTTCAATTGTCCTCAGATATGTTGAATCCATTTTTTGAAGAGATTAAAAGAAAGTGTGGGGCCACCTACACATGATCTTTTCATATTTGCTTGCCACACGCTTGACTTTTTTCCAACACAATAGAGTTTTGTGCTGCATAATAACTGAGTGCATATACAGCAGTAGTCACGTAAGATTATAATGAATTTAAAAGTTCCTACTGCCTAGTGACATGGTGACCATCAGACATTGTAGTGGAAAGCATTGATATTGGTGTGATAAAACCCAGTGTACTGCCAGTCAAATAAAAGAATAGCACATACATGTACATAATAGTGATAATAAATGACTGAGTTATGCATTTCCTATAGTATATTTTTAGTGTTATTTTACAGTGCGCTCCTTCTGCATACATATTAACCATAAAAAGCCTCAGGCAGGTCCACCAGGAGGTCTTCAGAAGAAATCACTGTTATATAGGAGGTGACAGTATCATCATGCATGCTATTGCCCCTGAAGATCTTCCAGTGCACAAGAGGTGACAAGGGAAGACAGTGATATTAAAGATCCTGACCTTTTGTAGTCCTAGGCTGATGTACATACTGTCTTAGTTTTTAACAAAAATGTTTAAAAAAAATAAAAATTTTGAAAATAGAACTTAGTAGACTACAGACATAAAAAATAAAATACTTTTGTACAGCTATACAATATATTTGTGTTTTAAGCTAAATGTGTTTTTTACAAAATAGTCTAAAAGTTTTTTTCAAAAAAGTTAAAGTTTATGAAGTAGAAGAGTCACAGGAAGCTGAGTTGGTTAAGGCTTTTAGGGCATTTCAAAATAAATTCCTGGAAAGCTGCATCTTTAGCTTTGAATACTATAGCAAGTAAACAGACAAGAGGCAGAAGGGGCTTGAAGCTCAGTAACCTCAGAAACAATTATCTGATATATTATGCTTGCAAGAATGCGGATGGCTGGCCTTATGAAGCTGGAATGCTGAATCCATGTTTAATTTGGTTAATACTTAAAGCTGATATTTCCCAAAATAAGGTTATGGAGGGCCCTGGTATGATACATAATGGCACTACTATGGGGCCTGACCTTAGAGGTATGCAAACAGCTGAGTTGAGAGAAATGAATTCCAAACCTGTTTCAACTACTGTCTCAACTAGGTTAGCAGCATAGAGCACAGAGAACTTTGATCTCTTGACATTTATTTCCTCTGAGTTGACACTTACAAGAGAGAGATCTAGCATGACCACAGTGTCTTTTACTTGTGTAGCTGTAGGATCCAGGTTCCCAGGCCAAGTCAAGAGCATTAGGTTTAGTGGTTATTTAAAAAATAAATAAAAGAGATGAGAAAGTAACTCTAAGCCAGGGTACCATTTCTTTTTCCATGGATGAAATGAGGTTGGGGCTTACAATGAGCAGCCAAAAATAAATAAAAATAATTGTTGAAATTTATAGGGAAAAAAAGATATAGAAAAGCTCCATTATCACAATTAAAGTCCTTCTGAGAATGTATTAAAGAGTATTAAATTAATAGCATAATTTTCAATTCCAAGGACCTAAAAAATTCTCCAGAAATCAGGCAGAAAGCAACTATTATTTTACAGGTGTGACTGTTTGTGCGTGCAAGTGTGTGCACACACACACACACACACACACAAACACACATTGGTTTTACACAAGCCAAATTAATATTCCTGGGATGATTTTTGAGAGTATGAGTAGTTTTGGAGTTAGAGGACAAATAGAAGAAATTATCAAATACCTATGCTAATGAGAACATTAAAAAATACCTTCATGTGCCTGAAGATAAGACCTGATTTTGTAATTTTATAAGACTGCATATATCAATCCAGAAGACCCATTTCAAATAAAGATAGATCCTGAAAGGACTTCTTCTCCCATCATTTGGTTGCACAGTTATAGAACATAGAACACATTTTGAGGTTTATTGTTTGCTATAGGAGCTCTATAAAGGAATATTCCTAGAAGGATCAGTGTTAGCCTAGAAATAGGGCACTGCAAGCAAAGTGAAGAAAGTTTACAGAAAAATACAAATTCAGTGTCCCCCCTGAGATATGCAGGAAGATACAGGGGAAGACCTATAACCTGTTGGTGTTTTGGTGGATTATATAACCTCTGCCTCTGCTTGGCTGGTTCTTACTTTTCATTATCTACAGAGCCACCACCTTTGACCGCCTCAGGGCAGTAGTCTGTCAAAACAAGAAGAGGGAGCACAGGGTGATATCTATTGCCAGCCTGAGAGTGTCTATGGGTGACACTTAGTCATCTATCCACAAAATAGATCTCTTACCCCTAAAAAGGGTAGGTACTGATAAGTTTGAGGGCTATGAATATGGAGTATTTTTTAGAAGTGTGACTTGACAACAATCAAATTACATATGTGCTCAGAGCAGATAACATGGAGAAGAGCCTGGGTGGCCATAACAGCTCACTAAGATTTTGGCATTAATTACTGATAAAGTTGAAGCAACAGAGATCCAGATGTACTTTTCTTTTGGCTCCTTCCTAAGGTCAGTGGTATTTTCTGCAGGGATATAGTCATAGTCATTTGGAGATTCTGAGGAAGAAAGGAGGATAACTGGAGGGTGTCTCCCAAGCTGAGTCTATTATATGTGTCTATTGTGATACCAGGGATAATTTGTCACTTCCGTAGCTGGAAGCAGAAGTGTAGAGAATTCCTGACTATGTGCTGAAGGAAGTGTCAAAAAGAAAGAACGAAGGGGCTTTTTTTCTGAAATCCTCAGGATTTTCTCCTTGTAAATTTGTAGCATTTACACATTGCTACAAAAATAGTAACACAAAATCAACTCAACTACAGACTACAGCAACCAAAATCAGGTTAGTAGAAAGAATTAGTGTAGTGCCTTTGAGAGTATTGCAGTATGAATGACTCCAGGAAATAATTATTTTCCCTCAAAGTGACAGGTGATGTGAATTCTGAAACATAAGTCTGTTGACTGTGCTTTGAGCAGATTATAATATACAGGTCCTATACAATTATGCAAGTACTGTAAATAAGCTGAAACAATCCACTTGACAAAAATATGAATCAAACTATGAGGTTTACTGGAAATATTCTTGAGACAGATCAATGTCTATTCTAGTAGTTCTCAAATGTTAATGGGTGACAAATATCACCGGGAGTGCTTGTTAAGATGAAGAATTCTAATTATGATCTCCAAAGTTGCATGAAATTATTAAACACAGTTTCTAGATTTTCTGTTTCAATAGGTCATAAAGGGAGCTCAAGAATTTGCATCCTTAGTAAGTTCCCTGATGAGGTGGCTACTGACTGTCCCAGAACCTCAACTAGAAAACCACTTGACTAGTGGCAGTCTTGTGCCACTAATTAGCTGAATGGCCTCCAATACGCTAAAAATCTTCTCTTTATTTCTTGTGTTTCTTTTAAGGGGAAAAATGTCATCAATAAAACATATTTGTTTTAGCCTTTTTGATGCTGTGACCAAATGACCTGACAAGAACAATTTTAAGAAGGAGAAGTTTATTTTGGGGTTCAACTCCATTCCTTGGAGCCTGAGGTGAGGTAGAATTAGTGAGAGTATTGTAGTATGAATGACTCCAAAGTTTCATGAAATTATTAAATACAGTTTCTAGACTTTCTGTTTCAATAGGTCATAAAGGGAGCTCAAGAATTTGCATCCTTAGTAAGGATGGAAACATGTAGCAGAAGAAAGCATATGGGGTTATGGGCACCAGGATGGAGAGAGAGAGAGAGAGAGAGAGAGAGAGAGAGAGAGAGAGAGAGAGAGAGAGAGAGAGAGAGAAAGAGAGAGAGAGTACTCCACTCACTAAGATCAAAATATACACCCTAAACTCATGTTTACAGTGATCCACCTCTTTCAGCCACACCCTGCTTGCCAACAGTCACCGCCCAGTTAATCCCTATCAAAAAAATCAATGCACTGATATGGTTAAGACTCTCATTACTCAATCATTTCACCTCAAAATGTTCTAGTGTTGTTTCACACATGAGATTTGGAGGAACACCTAATATATAAACCATGACACTATTCAAAATTAAAAGACTATTTATTGTATAACAATTCATTATGGAGATCATATTGCAGAAAGTATGAGAAATGAAACTTGATTATCTCTTAGCATGTTACGGGCATATAGCTCATCTCATAACCACCTGCAAAGAGTATTCTTTTATAATGAATAAACAGAAAGGATAACTCAAACAACTTTCAAACCTAGGTTGTTTGATCTTAAACACATGTTTTCTTGTACTGTGCTGCTTTATTCCTAGTTTAAGTATATTACACTTTGAATGTGTGACTGTATTTTTAGTCAGCCTTCTCCAATGAATTGTTTCTTGAGCAGAGGATTATATTTACAAAAGAAGGTAATCCAAAGACTTCTAGTTGCATAAAGATGGAGTAGCCCCTTTCTTCCCATGTCTTTCCTCTTTCATTGAAAAATTCTCAATTATGACTAAATAAAGAAGCATAGATAGCAGAATCAGATGTGATTCTGCTATCTGTATTTGGGGTAGAAATGGGAATTCAAAACCCAATGGAGTCAAATGTATGAAAGATGATTTATCAAGAGCTCTGTAATGTTTGGAACAATCAATAAAAAAAATAAATCAATAAAAAAAGAAGCATAGAAGTCTCTGAAAGATATAAAGAAGAATACAGGGCTCCTAAGGACCTTCAGATTTTAGATTTGTCATAACAGTAAGCTCTCTGAATTTCCATATTGCATATCATATATCCCAGACAGGGTGCTGTAGAAACTCCCAACACAAATCTCCAACAATAGCAGACAACAAAAGCTGCAAGAACAGATGCCAACATCAAGACAATTCAGAAGTTGGAATTATGATTAAAGATATGAAAACAGCTATCATAAAAATGTCTTCATAAGCAAATATGAAGTCTTTTGAAATAAGTGAAAAAACATAAAATGTGAGTAAAGAAAGAAATTAATTATGAAGAACAAGATAGAAAGGATAGAACTGAAAAGTTTTTGTTTTTAGTTTTCATTGTGTAATTTTCAATTCTATCCTTTAAACAAACAAAAACATGGGATTGGCTCAATAGTAGAGTGGAGGATAGAACCGCTGAATTTGAGAGGAGAACAATAAATACACCAGTCGGAACAATGAAAAATACACTGAAGATAAATGAACAGTTTCATGGGTCTTTGGGAAAGTAAGAAAATAGCTAGCATTTATATCACTGAAATTCTAGAGAGACGTAAGACACTGGGATTGAAAAAGCATTCATAATTAAAGTCATCATCCTACAGGGAAACTTGTATGCCCATGTTTATAGCAGCATGATTCAGAATAGCTAAATTATTTGACCAGACTAGGTGTCCATCAACAAATGAATGGATAAAGAAAATGTGATATATATACAAAGTGGAGTCTTATTTAGCCATAAAGAAAAATAAAATTTTGTCATATTTCAGGAAAATAGATGAAACTAAAGACCAGTATGTTAAGAGAAATAAGCCAGACTCAGAAGGTCAATGATCATATGTTTTCTCTGTTATGTGGAAGTTAAAGAGGAAAAGGGAAAAAGTGAGGGGAAGAAATCTAGTGAAAATCAAAGGGAGATCAGTAGAAGAAAGGGACTGGGGACGATGGGTAGGAAGGGAAGTTGGAAGGGCTGCGGAGTAATATTGGCCAAATTATAGTGTTATATTGTGTAGGTGTACAAATATGTAACAACAAGCACCATCATTATATAAAACCAAAGTGCCAATAAAAAATGTTGAAAAAAAAAGAAAAAGCATTCAAAAAATATTGTTGAAAATCCCTTGAATTTGGTGAAAGGCATAAAATTACAAATACAAGTAGCTGAGCAAACCCCAAATATGATGAACACAAAGAAATCCATGCTAAGGTGTATCTTAACAAAAGTTCTGAATACTAAGGACAGAAAAATAAATAAATAAATAAATAAATTAGCCAGGAACCAACAAAGCATTACCTATATGGGAACATCAATTTAAATGATAGCAAGTTCCCATCTGAAATCATTAGTGTCCAGAAAAGGAAATGTTAAGGCATTTTTTTTAATTACGGAAAGAACTGTTCACTCTGAATTCTTTATCTGACAAAAATAACTTTAGATATTAAGGGGCAATAAAGATGAACAAAAATTAAGATAATTTGTTGTTGGAAAGTCTACCCATAAAGAATGGCTAAAGGAAGTTCTGTAAACAAAGAAAATAATGAAAGGCAGTTTAGAACTTCAGAAAATAAAGAAAATCATTGGTTTATCTAAAAATAGGGATTGAATAGACTGTCCTACTTCTCATTAGTTTCTTAAATTGTATAGTTGATGCAAAAGTTTTAACATCTGTTAAAGTGTTCAATGTGTATAGAAATACTTAAAACAATTGAATGTAAAAATTGAAAAGGATAAAGAATCTAAATGGAAATAAATTGTTGACACTAATTGGTAAAATATCAATACCAGAAAACTTTTGAAAAGATATATATATATATATATATCTAGCAATACCTAGAGAAACCATTAAGTGAAGCATACAACGCAATAAGCTCAAAACATTTTATACAAATCAAGATAGATTCATAAAAATACACTCAAATTACCTATGAGGAACAATGAAACAGAAGATTAGGAAATTCATTAAGTAAATAGAAAATGTATAAGAAAACATGAAACTTGGGTCATGATATATCAATAATTACCTTAAATGTACATAGCCTAAATATATCAATTTTAAAAAGCAAAAATATCTGCACAGTAGATTAAGAAATCATCATAGAACAATATGCTGAATACAAGGAACTCATTTCAGATATTAAGAAAATTGAAAGTAAAAGATGGAAGTTTAATAACAGTTAAATTAGTTTTCAGAGCAAAGAATTTTACTAGAAATAAAAAGGAACCTTATATAATGATAAAGGGATAAATTCACAAGGAGAACATAACAATCCTAAATCTGTCTGATGCAAAGTATAGAATCACAGGATACATTAAATAAAAACTGATAGATTTGAAAATAAAAATAGAGAAATCCACAATTATAGTTGGAGACTGTAAGAACCCCACTCTGGACAACTGATAACTTTTAGAGAAAAATCAGCAAGGGTATAAAATAACTGAACAACACAGTCAACTAAAGTACCAAATTGATATACAGTCATGCAATGCTTAATGATGGAATAAATTGCAAGAAGTACTTCATTAGTGATTTCATCACTGTGTGGTTTCTAGAGTACACAAACCTAGATGGTACCTTCAATCACTCCATGTGTCCTCTGAATGAAATCAGGAGGTGTCATATGTATGAGAGCACAGGATACATGCATAAGACTTAGTTAGTATATACCTACACACAAGATGTGTGAAGCTGCTGCTCGTGTCACATGACATACTGTTCTACAACATATATTTTTAGTAAGTAAATATACTTTAAAATAATAATAGTATAATATAATAAATACATAAATGAGCAACACAGTCATTTATCCTCAAGTATCATGTACTGTATTTTATGTGCTACACTTTTTTATGCCAGGACGTACAATAGGTTTGTTTACATCAGCATCACCATGGACACGTGAGTTATGCATTGCTCTACATCATTATGGGAGCTCCATTGTTACTGAGTAGTAGGATACTTTTTTTACTTCCATTATGATCTATGAGACCATCTCTGTATATGTGGTCTGGCATTGGCCAAAACATCATTATGTAGCATGTGACTCTGTAAAACACTCAATAACTACAAGCAGTAAAATACATGTTTTTTGTTTTTTTGTTTTTTGTCAAGTAGGCAAGGAACACTCATCAAGACAAATGAAGTCCTCTGCCATAAAACAAATCTCAACAGATATAAAAGAACTGAGATCATACAGAGTATATTCTTTTACTACATGGAATCAAGTTAGAACACACTAACGGAAACACAATTTTTAAAGTATCTAGACATTAGAAAATTAAACAATATTTGAAATAATCTGTGGCTCAAAAAGGAAATCACAAAAGAAGTAAAAAAACTAGAAATGATTAAAAATAAAAATATATCAAAATTTGTCGGGCACATTGTAAGAAATGCAAAATGAATAGCATTGATGTATATTACAAAAGAAGAAACGTCTTAAATCACTAAGTACCTACACCAAGAAACTAAAGAAAAAACAAGAAGAAGGAAGAAAATAATAAAGATAACAGCACATATCAACAGAATAGAAAACAATAAAGAAAATCAATACAACAAAAAGCTTGTGCTTTTTTTGACAAAATAATAGTTCTTTAGGAAGACGAACAAAGAGAAAAACAGACACAATAAGAATAATCAATATCAGGAATTAAATACAATTATCACTGCAGATCCTGAAGTCAGTAATAGACTAATAAGGGCTGAGGCTGTAGCTCAGTGATGGAGTGCTTTCCTAGCATGTGAGAGGCCCTGAATTATCCCCAGAAATGAAACAACAAATAAAACAAAAATTGAGTACTAAAATACTCTATGAACAGTATTATTTAATAAATATAATTATTTAATTGATTTAAGTTATAATTAATTTAATAATTTGATTATTTAATAAATTTAATTATTTAATAAATAAAACTTAGAAGAAATGAACCAATTCTATAAAAACTATTAACTACCAGAATTTAACCAAGATAAACATCTGGAACAGTCTTTAACCATTAAAGAAATTGCATTTATAATTTACAAGCTCCTGAAAAGAATTTTTGGGAGGCCAGATAGTTTTCCTCAAGAATTTTACCAAAAATTTCAAGGAGAATTAACTCTAGTTTTATACAATGTCTTCCACAAAAAAAGAAAAAGAAGAAATATTTTCTAACTTATTTTATCAGGCTGGTGATATCTGACACTAACAACAAAAACAATACAAAAAAGAATTGATGCTAATATCTTTCATATATTTGAACATCAAAATCCTCAACTAGTTATTATGAAATCATGTCCCCAACTATACACAAAGAATAGTCATGACTAAGATAAAGTTATTTCAAGTCCACAAGACTATTTCAATATTTTAAAATCAATCATATGATCATATGAATTGGTGGAGAAAAAGTTTTTGACAAAGTTCAATATTCATGATTTAAAAAATTAACTATCAGCTAACTAGAAATAAAGGAGAAATGCCACAATTTGACAAATATCATTGACATAAAACAAGCAAACTCCCACCTAGAAGTGAAAGACTGAATGTTAAAACTGGAACAACATTAGGACATCCACCACCAATACTCTCATTCAATATATTACTACAAGTTTGATGATTGCCATAAGGCAAGAAAAAAAATTAATGGTATAAAATTGGAATGGAAGGAATAAAATTATATTTGTAGATGACATGAATATATACATAGGAAATAACAAACAATTAAAAACATAGAATTAAAGTGACTTTAACAAGGTTCCAAGGTGCAAGGTCAACATACAAAAATCAACCAGTTTCTAAATACTAAAAATGAACATGTTAAAGTAAAAATTAAAAGTATGAAACCACTTATAATAATGTCCCTAATATGCAATTCTTAGGTAAAAGATTAAGAAAAAAATGTGTAAAACAAGTAGAGTACAAATTATAAAAATGCTGATTTAAAAAATAATCAAAGAAGACCAAAATAAATGAGAGAGAAATGTATTCATAGACTGGATGGCTAACTTAGTAAAGATATTAATCCTGTAGAAATTTAAGGGTTTAATTTCTGTCAAAATCACAATAAATATTTACAGAAACAGATTAGATCTTTCTAATGTTTATTTGGAAAGATATAACTCCAGGAAAGCTAAAACAGTCTTGAAAGAGGACAAAGAATAGTAGAAGGATTAACTCTGCCACTTAATGCTTACTACTTAGCAATGATTATTAAGACAAAGTGATTCCAGTAGAGGGAGAGACACATAGATCAATGCCATACGACAGAATACAGAGCCCAGAAATAGACCAATACAAAGTTTGTTCAAAGGATTTTTGACAAAGATGCAAAGGGAATTTAATGGAGGAAGGGAAGAAGCTTTTTTATTTTTTTTAAATTGTGCTGTAATAATTGAGAATATCTAGGCCAAAAATAATGATCCTTGACCTAAATTTATATCTCTTAAAAATTAATTCAAAATGAATCGTGGACATAAGATAAAATTGAAAAGCCTTAAACTTTTAGAAAGCAAACAGAAGAAAATCTTTGGGATCAAAGGATAGAAAAAGAAATATTGGATTTGACATCAAAAGAACAATCTATAACAGGAAGACATAAATTGGCTCTCTTCAAAATTTAAAACTTTTGCTCTGTGGAAGAGTCTGCTATGGGATGAAAAGCTACAAAAACTTGGAGGCAATATTTACAAACTATGTATGTGACAAAGATTTTCTGCCTAAAATTTGTAAAGAATTATCAAAAATCAACAGTAAAATTAAAAAACAAGACAGAAAATTGGCAAGACATCTCACTGATGCAAATAAACGTAGGCACAATCATCCCGTATCATTAGTCATTCTGCAAATGAAATAAGAATCACAATGAGATATTGCTACACACTTAAAAAGAAGGGCTGAAATAAAAAGTAATGGTGCCAAATCTAACAATGATATGGAGGAACTAGATCACTAGTTGCTAGTGGGACTTCAAGGAAACTGTTGAAATATTCAAGATCCATGTTAGAGTGTCTGTCAGTCAAATGTAGTTTTAATGTGAGTAGAAACTTTTTCCCCTCTGCATCCAACAAAGTTATTAATTCACATTTATTTAAACACCAACTAAAATTTCTCCCCAAAAAAGTCATAAATTTCTCCAGTTCCCTGATACCACAATGGGAAAATATTATGTATTCTTTTCAGAGTTAATCTCTCCAGCAATGCTACATCCTAACCCTTCCTGTCTTCTTAGGAGCTTCACTCTATCAATTATCCACTATCTCTGGTTCTTTTAATTTCTCCCTCTCTAATAGCTTTTAACCTACAACCTATACATTTGCTGAAACCTCTCTCTAAATTGTGTACCCTCCTCTAGTTAGTTGCTTCCTCTTTTCTTCTCTTTTTAGTCAAGTCATTTAAGAGAATGATCTACTTCCACTGTCACACTTTCCTTACAGTATATTAACTCTTTAACCAAACCACTGCAGTCTGTTTTCTGCCTACCAACACTCCACTGAAACTGCTGCCACCAAAGGTCACCTACAATCTCTTAGTTGCTAAATTCGACTCTTCATTCTTATCTTAGGTAACATTTAACACTTACTTAACAGTAGAATTTGACCCATTGACCAAGTTCTTTTCCTTCAAATTCTCTTCCCTTGGTTTTTGTGATCCCTTTCCTTCCCAGCTTTCCTCTACCTTCCTTGGCCCATTCTTTTTCAGTCTCCTTTACAGCTATCTCTTCCTTTTCCTCCTTTAAATATTGATGTTTCTCAAAATTATTTATGACAGAATTTTCTAACTTTCCAAATTCTACTGCTTTGGTCTCATCTACCCAATAGGCGTATGCTTTCACTTCTGCTGATGATGCCCAAATTCACCTCTCCAAACTTGAACCATAAATCTGTATGTTATATTGATGGTCATGCTCAAATCCCCAAAGTGAATTCATCAGTAGTCTCCAAACTGTTCTTCCTCTTTTATTCTTTATTTTCCCATGTAATCCCCCCCACTTCCAAATATTGTAGAAACTGTTAATTCTTTTCCATTTTACCATCAAACGTGTTGATACAGGTTGCATGTTATTTTGAGGATGTCATCCATTCATTTCTACCATTAATTTTTTTCATTTAAGTCATCATTTCTTTCCTTTTTCAGTTCTTTATTAGTTTAATCCTGTCATATTCAAATGTTCATACTTCACACTGTTTACAGTGTCACTTTTTAAAAATGGACTATAGCCAGATCACTTGATTCTTTGGAATCTTTAAACCATATTCCTTCATTTGTATTATTTTTGTGATGTTGAGGATTGAACCCATAGCCTCACACATGCTAGGCACCTGAACCCTTAATCCATATTCTTTAATGTAAAATACAAACTACTTCGTAAGTAAGGCATATCAGGTCCTTTGTGATCTTAACTTGGATACTTCTTGTACCAATTGGAAACACTTTTGACTATTAGTACTAGAAAGTTTGCATTCACAAGAAAAAAATATACAGGTATATTTTATTCATCTAAGAAGAGTCTAGAAGTAGGCAACACTGAAGCTACTCAAGAATGTCATCTAATATCCGTGCTCTTTTGGTCATTCTTCTCTATCTCTAGTCCATCTTTTGTTGTTTTATGGTCACGAAAAGCCTAGTTCCCAGTATTACACCTATATCAAAGGCTGAAAGAAAATGGAGAGGGAGCCACTAGCTACACCTGCCCATTGTCAGGAAAAGCAAATTCCTTTCTAGGAATCTGTTTTGCACTGATCATCATTGAGTTACATGCCTTCTACTTAAAAGCCATCCTGAGAAAATCACTTCTTGGCTTTTCCAGCTTTATGGTGGAGACAGAGAAGAAAGGAAACTATTGGAAATTGGTTACATTACAAATTCCTTGTTAATCAAGAAACTTTTCAGTACTTACCCCTTACCTCCCTTGCTACACACATGACCTTATATCCGAGTCATACTTAAATATCTGAAGTTTCAAAAGTACATTTGCCCCCATTTTAAGTTCTTTCTGCCTAGCATATCCTCCCCATCTTCTCTGACCTGGCAAACTCCTCTTCAACCAGTTGTCATTTTCCTATACTAAATGATTTTCCAGACACTTCCAGTTACATTACATCTCTCATGGTTATTGATAGCACTGTTATTCTTTCTCCTAATCTTCTAGGTAATATTCTTTCTCCCTTAGGAAAAGTTAAATTCAATTTTGTGTATATATATATATATATATATATATATATATATACACACATATATAAAATGTATACTTGTGATTTTAACCATTTCAAGTGTACAATTAAATGGCATCAATTAAATTCAAAATTTTATGTACCACCACTATTTCCAAAATGTTTTATATAACCTCAAACAGAAACTGTACCCATTAAACAATACCTATTTATTTACTCCTTTCCCTAGCACCTAATAACAATTTATCTACTTTGTTTCTATGTGTCATATAAAGGGAATCATATAATATTTATCTCTTGGTGTCAGCTTATTTCACTTAGAATAGTATTTTTCAGGTTTAACTATGTTACAGCATATGTCAAGAACTTTTACATTTATGGCTAAATAATATTCTATTCTTTTGTACATATATACTATATTTCATTTCCCCATTCATCTCTATTTCCTTTCTCAATTTTTTGCATCTTCCTATCCTAGCCCATTGCCAAGGAGGTGTCTAGTACTCATGAATGTTTGTTGAATGAGTAAATGAATGTCAGATATTTTTATTTGCATTCATAAATCTCAAACATTAATTTTAAATATAAATTTGAAGATTAACATTGAGAAATGAAGAAACTGGGGGGTGAAGTAATACTGGTATCTACACCGGCTATTGCTCTAAAGAAGGATGGGGAACATACATAGTTGCCTGAGGCTTGCTTTTGTGATTCAGCTTTGATCTATGGCACAGATGAGAGGAGAGCGTTTAAAGATTAAGATTTAAGATACTCAGTAGTCATGGAAGCGTTTGAATGCTGTGTTACAAAGTTCAGACTATTTTATGAAAAACAGTGCAGATTTAAGTATTTAAAGAATTGCATTCTGTGATATAATGTGTGTTCTAGGAAAGTATAGATCACATAAAGAATGAATTGTAATTATAATTCAAATTAATATATATATCAACTTATGCATAGTGCTTTTGTATTCTAAAAGTGGACATATTAATACTTCCTGGGGATCCACTTGTACATTTTCAAATGATTTTTATAAATTTTATTTTTATTACTTTTCTTACTTAGCCAAATATTTGTTTTTAAATATTATTCAAATTGGGTATTGGATACTCATACGACACTTACTGATTTTTTCCTGTTTTTAAAAAGGGAGATTAGGGGCTGGGAACATAGCTCAGAAGTAGAGTGCTTGCCTAGATTGTGTGAAACCCTAAGTTCTATCCCCAGCACTGCCAAAAAACAAAAACAAAACAAACAAACAAACAAAAATGGGGGGTGAGGAATAAGTTAGTGTTGTCTTCAAATCTTAGAAGCAAACAGGTTAATGGATTGAATTTTCTCAACTGATCTCTTTCAAATAAGTTTATTTAAACTTTGACATTTGTTCCAGATTAGGTAGTATTGTATGAATGCTATATACATATAAAGACAATAATATTAATGGAAAAAGGGGAAACAAGATTTCATCAAGATATGTATTTTTAAAAGTAGAGACTGAAATGATTTACATCATAATTTTCAACTAAGATATATTTTTAAATCTACTAATTATCCATATTTAGCTTTGCTTCATAGAAATCAAATTTATTAATTTCATATAAGGTTTTGGAAAGTTTTAACAAAAATCTACAGTACAGTTTATGCTACCATCCTAATGGTGTTAGCCTCTTTAAATATTTTTTCTATAATCTAATCAAATATTAAAAGTACATATTCATTCTATGGATGTATAAGCTATGTGTTTTACTTATTTGCTAAATATTTTGAATGTGTATTTTTTTATTCTTTTTTAATTGTAGATGAACACAATACCTTTTATTTATTTGTTTTTTATGGGGTGCTAAGGATCTAACTCAGTGCCTCGCACGTGTTAGGTGAGCACTCTACTGCTGAGCCACAACCTAGCCCCTTGAATGTGTATTATTAAGATGACGTAGGACTAGTTTTTCCAAATACTAAATATTAGAACTATAGAAATTCAGAAAATAATTATGACTTGTACATTGAGATTTGGCTAGAGGCAGACAGAAATTTTCAGGGTTTTTCCTAATTTTGAAGTGTGTTGACATATTCTATTGGCATTTGCAACCAGGAGAACAGAGTGTAACACATGGAACACTAACTATTTATAATAGAAATAAATGACTTTAGAGATTACTATCTGTTTCAGATTTCCCCAAAATATGTCCTTCAGATTAATAACTGGGTAATATATCTTGTAAAAAGATTTTTGTAAATTGTAATTGAAAAATGGTAGGTTGAGGTGGATGTGAAACCAAACCACAGCAAAATCTCTTATAACAAATGTTTATTTTCAATTCACAGTACATGTCATTGGGAGTTAACGATTACATTGCTTTAAGTCATCTTCACGGCAAGCTATAGGGTGAAGGTAGCCCCTTTATGGAACATTGCTGGACTCAAGCTGAGCTACAGAGTGGTTCTAAAAGTTTATGCTAATAGGTGACAGTCCAAGATTCTTAGCAGTCCATCTAAAATTAAAGATCTCCCTTAGACAGAGTAGAGTTCTCATGGGAAAACGCTTCTATGGTTGAGGATAACACATCTTCTCACTCTCTTTTCCATTCAGATGATGTAGTTATTTGGTTGAAATTGATGGACTATAGATGACATATCACTATGGGCATTGCTAACAAAAATATCTCTACAAAAAGCTCCATAACCTGTATCCTTCTACCACCAGAACATTAAAACTTAGAGTGACCCAGAAAACCACACACTGAAGATAACAAACCTCCATCTCCATAGATTCTAGAACGTCTCTCTAACCTTGACTGATGTCTGTCTCATTTCTTAACTTTAAGTGATTACTGACTTATTGGCAGAAATTATATGTGACAAAGATAAAACCTTAAAGAACCATAAATTATATCATCACAGTGTCCTTAAATTAGATGACCGACTCCATCGTTTATGGTAACATAGGGTACTCATGATCAAGGGCTATATTTCTATTTTGTTAAGTGATTGAAATTTAGAAATTTATTTAAGTAACCAGAGTTTACTAAAGATTTTAGTAAAGGCTTTGAAAAGTCCTGAATTAAAGAATCATATTAATCAGTATTGAATCAAGATTTTCCAAGCTTATTTGACATTGGAATAGTTTTTCACTTAACAGTAAGATCTTTGGAATTAATGCCATTTGTATAATACATGGGTAAATAATCACATAATTAAATCACTTTAAAGGTTAATTCCATGTTATTTCTAAAGTACATGAACTTGGAATGGTGGGCAGGTGCTTTTCAGGTAAAAATTTTAAGAAGAAAGTATTATGGAATGCCAAAAAAGGATTTGTGGTAGTTCTCTTGTTCTTCCTAAAATAACAACAGAAGAAAAAATCTAAAACTATAACTAGAAGAAAGGGAGTAAGATTATGTCCTTATGATGTTTTAAATTTATAAATGCAAAATAATAATTTATACTTGAGCACTTAAAACCCAATGAAGCAGGACTGGTGAAACTAAAGATAGTTGAGACATAATAGTCTGACATATTAAAATACTCAGAGATAAATTTATTTCCATACTGCTGTGATTTGGAAGAAGGTTCAGAGGAGAAATGATTGGGTTGTGAGAGCTTTAACCCAATCAGTGATTAATCCCCTGACAGGGATAACTGAATGGTAACTGAAATGGTAGGGTACATTTGGAGCAAGTGGGAATTAGGGGCATGGCTTTGAAGTGTATATTTGTATCTGGCAAGTAGAGACCTCTCTCTCTGCTTCCTGAATTTCATGTGAACTGGATCCCTCTGCCACACTCTTCCTCCATGATGTCCTGCCTCACCTCATGCCCTGAGGTATGGAGCCTGCTGTCTATGGTTTGAGGCCTCTGAAACTAGGAGCCCCGAAATAAACTTTTCTTCCTAAATTTGTTCTGTTTATGTCTTCTTAGTCATGGCAGTGAAAAGCTGACCAAAACACACACTTATCATTAAAAACTAACATCCTGCCATCATCCTAATACTTTATATACCTTAACTTTATTATTTTATGAAGATTCTTCAGAATTAAAACACAATATTTTTCTTTCTTCATCACAAAACACCGTCTTGATATGTTGCTAACTTTACACTGATGGGTAGGAAAAGAAATGATAATAGCAAATTTGTCTAATATTTTACAAACATTTGTTTTTCCTAATGAGCCTCCAAAAAGCCCAATCGGGAAGGTTGCTTAGTAAGGGACCAGGAAACATATTCAGGGAACAAAATTTTCAAGCTACTATGAACTGTAGACAGAATATGCATACAGAGATCTTCTTATTTTAGGACAATGTTAAAAGGAAATGATTGTGAAGATCTAATATTGGATTATTTGTTTTAAACATTAAGTACACACAAGATAAACTTATCAGACTCCACTAAACAACAGTATTGTTTCTCAACTTAGGCTCAATGATGTCATTCTGCTTCATTTTTTTGCTCTTTTTTAAAATTTGTTTCTAATTAGTTATACATGACAGTAGAATGTATTTTGATACATCATACATAAATGGAGTACAACTTCTCACTCTTCTAGTTGTATATGATGTAGAGTCACCCCAGTTGTGTAATCATATGTGCACATGAGGTAATAATGTCAGAATCATTCTACTATCCTTTCTATCCTCAGATCTCCTCCCCTCCTTTAACTCCCCTCTGTGTAACCCAAAGTACCCCTATTCTACCCGCCTTTATTGTGAATTAGCATCCTCTACCAGAGAAAGCATTTGGCCATTGGTTTTTTTGGGATTGGCTTATTTCACTTAGCATGATATTCTCCTGCTCCATCCATTAACCTGCAAATGCTATAATTTCATTCTTCTTTAAGGCTGAGTATTATTCCATTGTGTATATATACCACACTTTCTTTATCCATTTATCTGTTGAAGGGCACCTATTTTGGTTCCATAGTTTAGCTATTGTGAATTGAGCTGCTATAAACATTGATGGGGCTCCTTCACTCTAGTATGCTGATTTTAAATCCTTTGTACCCAGTTTTGTTCATTCAATTTGTTATCCAAGATCTTGATTTCTTTCTATAACACCCTCTTTAACATAGTCTCTGATTTTTTCAAATATGTGTTGTAGTTAAAAAGTCATTAATTCACACATGAATTACTGAAACAGACTCAGTGAATTCCGTCCTTTATTCAGATATCCTACATGGCATGGACTTTACTACCTGGGTTTTATCACTTCAGTATCCAACTCAATAATATATTCTCCATTTCCTGGGATATTAGAAATAAAATTTCTTCCCCAACATTCTAAGTTCTCCCTATTTGATTTCATGCTACGGACTAAATTTACTTACTTAATTAAATAAGACTTCATGATGGTCCTCCTCTACATCTTTCTACAGCATGACCTTTAAACTGAAACCCTAAATTTTCTTTTCTCAGAAACTTGGAGCCCTGATGGTGGTATTGTTATGGGACATTTATCTTGTTCAATATCTTTACTCATGGATGAGACTATAAGCTCTTACACAGCAGAAATGGAAGTTCACAGATTACCTAAAATAAGAGGTCATTGTATTATATCATACGGAAATAGCAGTAGAATTTTTTGAGACATCCATCTTTTATTTATTTAAGTATAATGTTATATAATATCAATAAAATGGCTTATAAAATATAGAACAGCTAAAAGTAAAATGGAAAATTACTGTTATTAATTATAAGATATAAATTTATTTCTATGTATATTTGAACATGACTCTAATGTATGTTTTATTCCCACATCTTCACACATAACACAACTTGCATGTGTAGAGGAAACACAGCTCCTTTAATTTTCTGTTACTAATGTGGTTTCTTAAGGTTCACCTCTCAACAGATTAATGGAGAAGAAAATCAATTAAAAATCTCACCAAGTAATTTAAACAGCCATTGTAAATTATGCTTAGAATTTCCTTGGATAAGAATAACCAGACTCTCAGATAAACTCCTTTGGACTGCTTTGCTCCCTAAGATGATGTCTCCTGCTGCTGATGGAACTAAAGATCTAGCCACTTGGTGATTTTTTTTTTTTTTTTTTGGGACTCATTGACCGTCCTGGCTGAGTTGAACTCTCCCATATCTTGGTGGCAGTATAGGGCCTTTGCAGAATTTGGCTGAGTTTACATTGCTTATAGCTCTTCAACTTTGTTAATGAGATGCTATATTCTCACTCACATAAAACTCTCTGTCAAGGTTGACTCAACAAATTCTAGAAACAAGAGTGATTCAGGAAGCCAGCACTTCAGGATCCCCTTTGGCTGACCAGGCTGCTGAGCCAAATTGACCTCAGATTTGTCTAAACTAGTGTCCAGAGGGACGTCTTCCAGATCCCAAATACAAATTTGGGGGTGGTGGTGAAAGATTCCCTTCCACTTTGAGCATAACTCTTACTTTTATATGTAGCCCAGAGAAGAAAAACATGGTTGTACCTTGATTATGCTTCTTGGCAATTCTACTGCCCTGTTCTTTCTCATTCTACTAATGTCCAAAATTGGAAAGTGTGGCCTTTTCTTTTCATATTCCTTTTTCCAACTTTAAGCTAAGCCTTAATGGTGGCCAGTGATATCTCCATAGGATAACGCTCATGAGCACCTAACATTCAGGCTTGATTGTTAATGGTGACGTGGAAAATAAATCTGGAAAGTTATTTTTCAAGTTAATAGTCTATCTTCCTTCTTAATTCTATTCTGGCTTTCAAATGCTGGATACACCATTTGCTTTTATCTTTCTCTCTGAATGCCTTCTTGCAAACTTGACAACATTTCCTCTCTATCCACACCATTCCTCACATCCATCTCCATGGAGGCCATAGGCCTAGAGAGTGAAGGTCATGTACCCAGGAAGCAGGAGAGGGGGATAACATTAAAATTTAAAGCTATTTTCAGTGTCAGAAGGATTTAAACACATAGTATAGAGTTTCTTATTCTCACTTTTAGGATTGAAAGTTTCCGTACTGTACTTAACTCTGAAAACACTCTTCTATTTCACGCCCATTATTTAAAACCTTCTCTTTCCTCAAATCCCTCCTTAAAATTTTCTGAAACCTTTTTAAAGGGAGCCTGAAGGTCTTTTCTTAAAGACAAGAAAGCAGGTTGAATTTAAATAAAAGTCATAATAAGATAGACCAAGCATATGGGAGGTTAAAAATTAACAAGCTTACCTTTTTCAAGTAGCTTCTCCCATCTTTTTTTTTTTAAACATTTTAACTCCTTGTTTTATTCTTATCTCTAGTGTAGAAATATTCTTCATTGAATGTAATGCTTTCCATTTTGAAATACATCAAATTCATTTCAACCTCTACTACTAATAATAGTAAATTTAAAATAAAATGCCAGCAAGTGTCATACTGAATTTCCTTCTTTCTCAAATGGAGATAATAATGCCTTTCCAGGACCTTCTCAAGGAATCTATGAGGATAAAATGAATAAAGTTTTAGGGTGATTTAAGCTTATTAGGGAAACAATATGAAGTATAATAATTCACATCTCTTCCGATTTCACTCTTCCTTGGACTAATTTCTAATTCACTATACTTGGAAGCTTTGGGGGTCTCTCCTGTATTCACTGATACTTTACATATGTATGCAAAATGAAATAAGACAAATAGTTTGGGTTATATATAATTTACTAAATAGTTAATGTGAGAGCAGCACATAAAGCAAATGAGTAAAAAATTAAGGATTGTATGGTCTTTAAAATATTGTTATTGTGGACAAAATTGTATTTGTGTAGAAATGTAATCTATGGGATATTTAGGTTTCTAATTTTAATTTTTAATAAAATACTTGATTCAGAAGTGAACTTTTACATAACTGATGTGGCCTATGGCAAAATGTTAAAGGAAGTTCCAAGTGTTCACAGCAGGTTTTGCCGGCTCTTTCAGGCTATAAAAAGGCAAAGATGATTTTCAATTTTAAGTTTGCTAAATCAGTGGGGTGGCAAAGGAATTACATCTCACTTTCTTATAATAGATAAATATGGACAGCTTGTATAGTATAATTTATGATACACTTATGTTGTATCCCAAAGAGTTTTAAATAACTTAAAAATAGATAATGTTTCTTCAACATCTTCAGCAAATTAAAGAATATTATAATTGTCATGAAAGAAGGATGTAAGATGCTGCATTACAGAAACTCCTCAAGGGTCCCATTGTTTATAGCAGGTTTCTAAACCGAAGCTCTGAAGGTGATAATATTTTATATAGTCTTAACACATACATAGCATGAGTTTTTTCTTTTTCTTTTTTATTTTCTTGGGTGCTACTTAACACTCGGTTTAGATGGAAATCTGTGAAGTGAATGTACACCTGCTATTTTCCCCCATAATAGAGAAACAAGATGTTAAAAATCTGCCTCTCTTTCCCTGGCTGGTCACATGTTCAGATAAAAGAACTGAATTGAGCGAAAGTACAAATATTGGCTCCCAGAACTGTGCTTCATCCCCAGCTTGCTGGGTGGAAGGAGTGTGCAGACCTTTCCATGTGAACCTGGAAGGGCTTGTTTGGCAGGGCTCAAATCTCTGATGAATGACTGGCTGTAGCTGCAACAAAAATAAATAATTTCAGTCTTATTTAAAACTGTGTGTCTGATTTCTAACACCAGTGTCTTTGTACCTCCTACTGCTATGGCAATATCTTTAATTAAAAAATATTAGCTGACATGGTAAGGCATTCATTGTTTCTGTTTTGTCCAGTAAAACCTTATGATCCAGTGCATGCAAACTGTGGGCAAATAATCCTCACAACAACCATTCATATATACCAGGTTGAGAACATTTAACCATAACAAAGCCAAATAGCCATTATTTATGTGTTAATTACCTCCTTTCAAAAACAATTCCATAAAAACACATTTTTGTCTCTCTCTTTGCTTGTGTTTTTTTTTTTTATTTGAGTGAGTGATAAGCCCATATGAAAAATTTGGAGTTATATTATAAGTGTAGTAATATCTAGATTCCCGCAAGCCTTCTCTTTGAGGTTATGTCTGCCTACACCCTCTCACTTGCTCTGCTATTGATACCCTAATCTACTTCTGGCCTCAGGATTCTTGGACTTGGCTCCTCCTTCTGCCTAGAATTTTCTTCCCTCCATATTACATCGTTTAGATCTCTCCTCAAATGTCACCAACGCAGAGAGCTCTTCTCTGATCATATTCTCATTTTCTATTCCTGACACTGTTTTCTTCACAGCATTTGTTGCTGTTTTTGATAATAGCTTTTAATCTGTTTTTCATTTTTCTCCCATTTTCACTAAAATAAGAGTTCCACAGGGCAGGGGCTTTGTCTATTTCATTCATTATTGTATCCCCTATGCACAGTGTAGGTGCTTCATGAATTACTGGCTAATGAATGATTGCTTATTATTAAAGTAGAATAGAAGTGGATGTATATACAAGGTTTTCTTTTACTTTCTTTTTTTGGGGGAGGGTACCACAGACTGAACTCAGGGGTCCTCCACCACTGAGCCACATCCCCAGTCCTATTTTGTATATTATTTAGAGACAGGGTCTCACTGAGTTGCTTAGCACCTCACTTTTGCTAAGGCTGGCTTTGAACTTGCAATCCTCCTGCTTCCACCTCTAGAGATTCTGGGATTACAGGTGTGCAGTACCATGTCCAGCAAGGTTTACAAGTTATAGGAATTTAAGTGTGAATGAATGTAAAATAAAGTAGATTATGAATGAGAAAAAGAATAACTGAAATATTGTATTATACATTTTGCAAATGCTTAGTAAATATTATGAAAAATAAATAAAACCCAGAAACTTTTCCCATAATGCTAGTTTTTACTATATATATATATATATATATATATATATATATATATATATATATGTATTTTTTTAATGAGTAATTGCTGAATCAGGTACCAGAGAACCTGCTTTATATTGAATTCTTATTATTAGGAAAAAATGTCAAAGTCAATATATAATGCAGCCAGCAAAGACTTTTTAGTTTTGAAATAACATCATTTTAAAATATTTCTAAAAATGAATGTTCTGAATTCTTTCAAAAGCCTGGAAATGTTTTCTCACCTAAGATGGTGTAGAGATAACAAGTGATTGGTTCCGGGAGGAATCTCACCCTTCTGTTGTGTGGATGGTGAGGATCCTCAGTGATACATATGAAGACTGAATTATTATCACTGACATGAGTAGGCCTGGCAAACACAGTAATGTTAATAATTTGTCATGCGAAGGCTCACAGGCCTTTGTGTGACTCCGGTTAATTCCCTCCTTCCTGCTTTGACGTCTTTGGGGACATAAACTTAAATCATTTATAGTTTAACATTCCAGTGACACAGATTGGGCTCTGTAGCTCTGTTCTCCCTGAAGAGAACACTAGTACTCAAATATTTCCATCCATTCCCTGGGTTTACTTGCAGAATATATTTTTTTTTTCATTTTTGTGGCAGTTCACATAAGCCTCTACAACGCTGTGTTTCTGGGACAGTTATTGTGTAGTTCTGTTTCTCACAGGCTCCTAGAAAATGGCTTCTGATGATCATTAAGTTGTAATCATTTGACATGCAAGATTGAAGGGCTATGTTCAAGTAGGATATCATTGCACATCCTCTATGTTTTAAGTATTTCAATATTTTCAGTTCAACTTTACTCAGAAAAGTGCAAATATGTCAATGAGATTTCTTTCTTATATTTGCCAGAAAATATTCAGTGTAGAAAGCCATTCACCGAAGTGCATCCAAATGGTACATACAGATGAGATAACTGATTATAGGTATCAGCAATACTTGTATACTTACATATTGTAAGTATGAATGTCAGGGATCCCTAGTAGGAATATTACGGAAAAATGAAAAAAATGCTCAGAATATCATCATCTCCATACATTCTTATACTTTTTCCCATAATTTGTGTAGCTGATCATTTTTTTCAAAGTGTATGGACAATTTTATACTTGTTTATAGTCACTTAACCTCACAGAATACACAATGTTTAGGTTTATACATTCTGCTTGTCATTTTGTTCTTAAAATAATTTTACATCAAAGAGATATACTTCACCATTTCCTTTACTGGAAATTTAGAGAAATTCTAATCTCACACCATAACAAACCGTGCAATGATTAATGTCTTTGTCCGTGAAGAATTGTCTCTACACTTTAGAATACTATTTTTTTAAATAGATCTTCAGATAGGGCATTATTTGGTCACTAGTTAAAAATGTTTCTATTAAACTTGATACAATATTACTAAATAACTTTCCAGAACATCATGACACCATCAGTGTTTACATGCAAATTTCATGATGCATTTGCCATAGCAATTATTATCATTATAATTTAATATGTTAATCTGAATTCATTTAGATACTAAAAAAATCAAAAGGCTGAACATCTTGTCATATGCTTTGTTTCTAGTTTCTTTTTATGTGTGACCTTTTGTGATATACCCTTTGCTCATATTACTACAATTTTTGTATTGATTATATTTTGGATACATTTATATTTTCTTAGATTTCCACATAAAAATATCTTGGTATTAGACGTTTAGACCCTGAAGATAATTTCTGATCAATTCCTATAGCCTCTTTTTAGAGATAACATATTTGTCTGAAAACTTCCCAAGTAAATTTTATGTTTATATTTTTATCATTTTACATAGATAAATTTAAGAGGCTTATGAGTGAAAACATTTTTCTGAGTAATTTATCACTTTAATATAATAAAACTCATAACTTCCCATACAGTTCTTCCCATTAGGTTCCATCTTCTATTTATTTCCATTTTAAGAATATACCTAGATATTTTCCAGGCTCTGGTGTATTATTAGTGACAACTTTTATTCCTTTGGCTAAATTGCACATTTTAGTACTGCACACTAAGACTTTAACTATCAATATTTATAAGTCAATATCCTCTAATTACACCTCTTTTCAGCATTTTTCTTTTAAGTCTTCAAACAAAACTGAAAATTTTTTTAAAGTGTATTTTACTTTTAAAGAAATGTATACAACTGTGTGGAGATAAATTGAATATATTCAACAAGAACATACACTCCTTTATTGTGTGATATTTTTATATCTTGAATATATATTTTTTACAAGAAAGTAGATTGTATATTGGCAAATTAAAATAATAATGAAAAGAAAATAAATGCACTCATTGGTCATAGGAAATAGAACAGTGCCATTACCTTCCAAGCCGTTTACCCTTTCGTTAAGTTTTGTATCTTCCTCCAACCAGACAAAAACATATCCTGACTTTTGTCAAAATTTCTTTGCCCTTCCTTATGTTGAACCATCCAAGTTTGAAATCTCAAGCAATGTATTTTAGATTTTTTTTATTGGTTGTTCACAACATTACAAAGCTCTTGACATATCATATTTCATACATTAGAATCAAGTGGGTTATGAACTCCCATTTTTACCCCAAATACAGATTGCAGAATCACCGGTTACACATCCACATTTTTACATACTGCCATATTAGTGACTGTTGTATTCTGCTACCTTTCCTATCCTCTACTATCCCCCCTCCCCTCCCCTCCCATCTTCTCTCTCTACCCCATCTACTGTAATTCATTTCCCTCCATGTTTGTTATCCCATTCCCCTCACAACCTCTTATATGTAATTTTGTATAACAATGAGGGTCTCCCTCCATTTCCATGCAATTTCCCTTTTCTCTCCCTTTCCCTCCCACCTCATGTCTCTGTTTAATGTTAATCTTTTCTTCCTGCTCTTCCTCCCTGCTCTGTTCTTAGTTGCTCTCATTATATCAAAGAAGACATTTGGTATTTGTTTTTTAGGGATTGGCTAGCTTCACTAAGCATAATCTGCTCTAGTGCCATCCATTTCCCTGCAAATTCCGTGATTTTGTCATTTTTTAGTGCTGGGTAATACTCCATGGTGTATAAATGCCACATTTTTTTTTTAATCCATTCATCTATTGAAGGGCATCTGGGTTGATTCCACAGTCTAGCAATTGTGAATTGTGCTGCTATGAACATCGATGCGGCAGTATCCCTGTAGTGCGCTCTTTTAAGGTCTTCAGGGAATAGTCCGAGAAGGGCAATAGCTGGGTCAAATGCTGGTTCCATTCCCAGCTTTCCCAGGAATCTCCATACTGCTTTCCAAATTGGCCGAACCCGTTTGCAGTCCCACCAGCAATGTACAAGAGTACCCTTTTCCCCACATCCTCGCCAGCACTCGTTGTTGTTTGACTTCATAATGGCTGCCAATCTTACTGGGGTGAGGTGGTATCTTAGGGTGGTTTTGATTTGCATTTCCTTGACTGCTAGAGATGGTGAGCATTTTTTCATGTACTTGTTGATTGATTGTATGTCCTCCTCTGTGAAGTGTTTGTTCATGTCCTTGCCCATTTGTTGATTGGGTTATTTGTTTTCTTATTGTCTAATTTTTTGAGTTCTTTGTATACTCTGGATACTAGGGCTCTATCTGAAGTGTGAGGAGTAAAAATTTGTTCCCAGGATGTAGGCTCCCTATTTACCTCTCTTATTGTTCCTCTTGCTGAGAAAAAACTTTTCAGTTTAAGAAAGTCCCATTTGTTGATTCTTGTTATTAACTCTTGTGCTATGGGTGTCCTATTAAGGAATTTGGAGCCCGACCCCACAATATGTAGATCGGAGCCAACTTTTTCTTCTATCAGACAGAGAGTCTCTGATTTGATATCTAGCTCCTTGATCCACTTTGAGTTGACTTTTGTGCATGGCGAGAGGAGGGGATTCAGTTTCATTTTGTTGCATATGGATTTCCAGTTTTCCCAACACCAATTGTTGAAGATGCTATCCTTCCTCCATTGCATGTTTTTAGCTCCTTTATCAAATATAACATAGTTGTAGCTTTGTGGATTAGTCTCTGTGTCCTCTATTCTGTACCATTGGTCCACCCGCCTGTTTTGGTACCAGTACCATGCTGTTTTTGTTACCATTGCTCTGTAATATAGTTTGAAATCTGGTATCACTATACCACCTGATTCACACTTCCTGCTTAGAATTGTTTTTGCTATTCTGGGTCTTTTATTTTTCCATATGAATTTCATGATTGCTTTATCTATTTCTACAAGAAATGCCATTGGGATTTTGATTGGCATTGCATTAAACCTATAGAGAACTTTTGGTAATATCGCCATTTTGATAATGTTACCGAGCCCGGATTGGCTGTATTTTAGATTTTACTGTTTTAAAACTATATATGAATTTTCTTAAAACTGCTTTTAATTTAATCTTGGATTTAAAAAAATCCTTACAAGTATCTGCAAACTCCTGCAATTAAATTACTTTCAGTGTTGCACATTATAACATTTGGGAAGAAAATGATTAATTAATTCGTATTTCCTTTGATGAAATTTGGGAATTTTTTCTTTGTAAAAATTATGAAGAGAACTGCTATTAGCATTCTTTTCCATTTCCTTTTGGACATGTGCAAGAATTCCTCAAGAGTATGCACCCAATAAATTAATTGCTGGGTCATAGGATATGATTAATTTTTATTGACAAATTGTTCTCTAAAATGTTTATAAAATTTATCTTTCCACTGGAAAGTTACCACTTTTCTTCGTTGATCTTCTCAGATACGTTACTCATCCATTTTCTACATAAAATCAAATATGTACAATAATAGCTCATTTTGGTTTTAATTTACATTTCACTGGTAGAAAATTATTAATAGTTTCATATTTTACTGGCCCTTTGTATTTCCTCCTATGTGAAATGTTGTTTCAAATACTATTTTTCATTGATTCTTACAATTCTTTGTTTATTCTGAATGTCGATTCTTCCAAGATACCTGAAACTGGTGACTTTCAATGCATAGATCTTCATTTGAATGCAGACAATTTATCAATTTTTACTTGTATGGTTTTCCTTTTTTAAAGACTTAATTAAAACATTCTTTTTCACTTCCACGGCTATAACTTTAATATACCTGAAATTAATTTTGTGTGTGATTTTTCTGTTTTTATTTTTTCCCCAGAGCCATTTAATACAAGGACCTTCCTGTATCTATTGCTCTAAGTGCCACCTTCCTTATCAGTTCTCGGTTGTCCATATACACGTTGGTCATGTTTGGACCCCCTATTTATTTCTATATTCTTTGTTTTTCTCTCCTTGTGTCAGCCCTATAAGGTTTTATAATTTCTACTGATTTAGTATTACTTTTTATACCTCTAAGCTTTATCTACTCCTGTATTCTTCCTTTCTAAGAGTATCTAGACTAAAATTGGCCCTTTGGCCTTATATGTAAATTTTAGAGATTGCTTGTAATTTTACACCCTTGAAAAAGGGAATTTGAGATTGTTTTGAACCCATATGTTGCATAATTTACATTTCACAGTAGTGAATTCTCCAATCTGACAGCATGCATATTGTTCCATCTTTTTATATTTCATCTTTAGTGCCTTTAAAATTGAGGTTTTTCGTTTTTTTGGTAAGTGTGCACCTTGGCAAGAGAATTAGTGATGATGGAAACAAGAAATTATCAAGTTCTTGATATTCTTTGAAGATAATTCAATAGTTTTCTCCATGAACTGACTATAGGGCCTGAAAGAGATTTTTGACCTGAACAGCTGCATGGATAGAGTTGACATTACCTCACATCGGTAAGGCTGTGGTGAATGGAGATGGTGACTGAAGAATTCCACAAATTTATTTTTGCACATGATGATTTTTAGGAAATATCAAGTGAGAAATTTTAGATACAAATCTAAGGTTTGGATGAAAAGTCATCACCTGAGATACAGATTTGTGAGATATATCAACCAGGATGATTTCAAGAAGTGTTCATAAAAATACTAATTCTGTCTGTTCCATTTTTATATTCTCCGAATTTTCAATCTCTTAGTTTTTTCATCCCTGAATTTCATATTCCTGCATAGCAGTAATTCCTTTCTTTCTTTCTTTCTTCCTTCCTTCCTTCCTTCCTTCCTTCCTTCCTTCCTTCCTTCCTTCCTTCCTTCCTTCCTTCCTTTCTTTCTTTCTTTCTTTCTTTCTTTCTTTCTTTCTTTCTTTCTTTCTTTCTTTCTTTCTTTCTTCCTCTTTCCCAGTCTGGAATATTTCCTCTTGCTCTTTGTTTACTTAGTGAAAGCATTTTACTGGTGAGTTTTCATCACATGTAAGAATTTCTTTTCTTATTTTTCTTATGTTTTTACTTGATTGGAGGCAGACCATTTTTTTTCTTTAACTCATAATTAAATAATATTTATTTTCCTAGACAACCAGATAGTGTTGTGAAAGGAATAAGTAAAGACATTATTCCAAGATTGAAAATTATGCTATGTATACCACCATCCTGTATGCATTTAGGACATTCTTCCCTCTTTTGATTTCTACTCTTATTCCTAACATGTTAACCTTTATTGACTTTATCAATATATCCCTTGAATTTGACTACCTGTTCAGTTTAACCAGAGCAGAACTCCTGTAGGACCTTGGAGTGAAGTATAATGAAGTATAATGAGCTCAAGAATAATAAGATCAGGGGCTGGGTTTTGTCTCAGTGGTAGAGTGCTCGCCTAGGATGCATGAGGCACTGAGTTTGATCCTCAGCGCCACATAAAAATAAAATAAAGTTATTGTGTGCCCACTTACAACTAAACACACACACACACACACACACACACGTATAAAAAATAATGAGGCAAGATGAATAAATTTCCAGAATCCTTCCCTGTGGTAGTCGCAATTCATCTCAAGATAGTCTTCTATAAAACGGTCTCCTTCAGGTTCTGGAAAGTACCATTAGTTCCAGATTCTTCCCAAGAAGAATAACAATCTTTATAAGTAGTATACATCTCTGAAAATAATTTCTTATTAAACTCCCCTCAAGTTAACCATTTTGAATAGAACCTTGCAGATAGAACTCTAGTTCTTGCTTCTATAGCAAAATACTTAAAATGCAGCTCTTTTCTTCAACCACTTACTCCAAGTAAATATCCCTCATTCATTCCTGAGGTTCTCAGATTACTTTAACTATGAATTTAGTTCCTTCTATATATATTTCAAGAGTATCCTAGTTTATTATCTGCTTTCTTCCAAAAGGTAAGGAATACCAGGTGTTTCTAGTAAGTTCCATTTAGCTTAAAATATTCATACACAACGTTCCTTATAACAAATAAAAACCAATTTAATATGTGCTTATTTAGTTAAGGATATCATATTTTCTAATTAAATCAAACTACATAGAAGGGGAGGGAAGATTTACCATTCAAATATATTAAGCTCAAAAAGACAAATGCTTGTCATATCACCAAACCAAATCCTCTAACTACATTGAAATATTAGTGTAGCATGCTTGAAAGGAAAGAAATGAGCCATGCTTCCTCTTCTGTTTTTGTTGTTGTTTTGGTTTGTTTGTTTGTTTGTTTGTTTTGAACTGGGGATTGAACTCAGGGGCGCTTAACCACTGAGCCACATCCCCAGTCTCTTTTTGCATTTTATTAAGACTCAGGGTCTCACTGAGTTGCTGAGCGCCTCGCTAAATTGCTGAGGCTGGCTTTGAACTCACAATCCTCTTGCTTCAGCCTCTGGAGCCACTGAGATTACAAGCCTGGCTGAGTCATGCTTCTTAAGATAATGCAACAGTTATTTTAAAATTTGAGTGGCTGCATTCACAATGATCACATCATTAAAAGTTGAAAGAATTGAAAGAATAAACAATCCAAAAACATATTTGAAGATTTTTAATATACTTCACTCAATAACTAACAGAATTGACAGCCAGAAAACAAAAGGTTAAGGATATCAATGTTTTTAATTAATACTATTAATTAATTTCACCCAATTGACATTTTTAAATACTACATTCAATAATTGGTGTACATACATCTTTTACAGTGAAACATTTATTAAAATAGATCATAGAACATTTATTTATACATGCCTTACACACTTCAAAGAATTTAGAAGCTAATTTTTTCATCAGTGTGGAAATTAATTAGGACTTAAGTAACAGAGAAAAAAATTAGAAAAATGAAAATTTGGGGACAACAAATGTCTTAAAAGCAATATAAAGTTCAGGATCAAGTGGAACAATTTCACAGTGCTGATAGTGAAAAGTTGTCAACTGTATAAGTACTCATTCAAATAGAAGGAAAAATAGGCCCAAATCTTTACCACGTCAGCCTAGGAACTGACTTCCTTAACAAGACTCATAAAGCATAAGAAGTAAAATCAAGAATCAATAAATGGGATAGATTCAAATTAAAAAGCTTCTTCTCAGCAAAGGAATAAGTAGCTACAATATATATAAGAAGGAAGAAATAAAATTATTTTTGTTCACAGATGACATGAATATCTATGTAGAAAACCCAATGACTTAACAAAACATCTCCTGAAGCTAATAAATAGTAAAGCAAGTTTGCAGGATACAAGTTAACACACAAAAGTCAATTATCTTCCTATATTCAAGTACTGTACAAGTGGGATTTAAAATTAAAAACACATTACCATTTTACTAATATATTCCCAAATAAAATATTTACAAATCAATCTAACAAAATATTATAAGATCTACAGGAGAAAAACTACAAGTTTCTTATGAACAAAACCAATGAACTTGATAGTCCATGTTCATAAATAGGAAGACTCACTATTGTCAAGATGTAATATCTTCCCAAGTTGATCTATAGGTTCTATGCAATATTAATTTAAAAAAAAATCCTGGTAGCTGGGTATGGTAGTGCATGCCTGTAATCCCAGCAACTTGGGAGGTTGAGGCAGGAGGATCTCAAATTCAAAGACAGACTCAATAATTTAGTGAGGCCCTAAGCAAATTAGGAGACCCTTTTTCTAAATACATACATACACACATACACATACATACAAATGAATACAAATAAAATAAAATAAAAAGGACTTGTGATACAGTTCAGTTCTATCCTGGCAAGTTACTTTGTAGATGGTAGAGTTTATATGGAGTGGCAGAAGACCCAGAACAGCCAACTCAATATTGAAGGAAAGCAAAGTCAGAAGAGTGCCCTAACACTACCCAACTTGAGGACTTACTATGAAGCTCCAGGAATTAAGGGGGTGTACTGTGAACAACAACAATTAGACAAACAGATCAGTGGAACAGAATAGACATAGGCTCACATAAACAAAGTTGTTAATTAACTTTTTGTCACTGTGACCAAAATATTGGACAATAACAACATAGAGAAAGAATGTTTTATTTTGGATCACAGTTTCAGAGGCATAGTCCATTGTCAGCCACCTCCATTGTTCTGGGCTTGTGGTGAGGCAGAACATTATGGTGGAAGGGGAATGGATGCTGCTCACATCGTGGCAACCAGAAAAGAAGGAGAGGGAGGAGAAATGAGCCAAAGTCAATATGTAATCTCCAAGGGTATGCTGCCAGTGACCTACTCCCTTCAATGATACCCCACCTGCCTATAGTCATCGCCAGTAATCCATTCAAATTATTCATCCATCAGGTGGATTAGACTACTGACGAGGTTACAGCTTTCCTTGTCTAATCACTTCTCCTCTGAACATTCCTTCATTAGGGATCATGCTTTAAAAACATGAGCTTTTTCAAGGGAGATTCCTAGATCCAAACCATAATAGTCAACTGGTCTTTGATAAAAAAGTAAAAGCAAATAATGGAACAAATATAGTCTTCATCAAATGATGCTGGAACAAGTGGACATCCTGATGCAGGAAAATGACTCTGAGCCCAAACTTTACGCCTTTTATAAAAATCTACCCCAAATGGATACTCCATCTAAATATAAATTGCAAAGCCAGCAATCTCTAGAAGAAAGCCTAGGAGAAAACCTAGATACCTTGGTTATGATGATGACTTAGGCAAAACATCAAAGGAATGACCCCTACAAGATATAACTGAAAAGTGAAACTTCATTAAAATTAAGAACTTCTGCCCTGAAAAAGACAATTCAAGAGAATGAAAAGGCAAGCCACAGACTGGGAGAAGATACTTTCAAAACACACATATAATTAAGGGCCATTATCTGAATATACAAAAACAAACAACCCTTACACCTCAACAATAAGAAAATGGATAAAAATAGTCAAAAGGTTTGAACAGACACTTACTTCACCAAAGATTTACATATGGTAAGCACATAAAAAGATGTTCAATATTATTAACCAATTCAAAATTAAAATGACAATGAGATATACCAGTACATGCCTATTAGAATAAGCAAAATCTGAACACTGACAATACATAATGCTGGTAAGGATGTAGAGAAAAAGGAACTCTTATGTTTGCTGTTGGGAATGCAAAATGATCCTGCCACTTTTAAAGACAGTTTGACTATTTTTTATAAAAGCAAATATATTCTTATCATATGTTTCATCAGTTATCCTCCTTGGTATTTACCTGAATGAATTCAAGACTTTTGCCCACAGAAAAATCTAAACTCAGGTGTTGATAGCAGATGATTAGTAATTGCCAAAACTTGAAATCTGTCCTTCAGTAAGTGAGTGGACAAGGAAACCGGTAAAATCCAGACTATGCAATATTATTTACTGCTAAAAAGAAATAAGCTATTAAGCCAAAAAAGATGTGGATGAGTTTAAATGCATATTACTAAGTGAAAGAAAGCAATATAAAAAGGTTGTATACTAGGATTTCAACCATATGACATTCTAGAAAAGGCAAAACTACGGGGACATAAATGATGAGTGGTTACCAAGGACAAGGAGAAAGGAGGCAGAACACGGGAATTTCAGGAAAGCGAAATGGTGAACAGTGCTCTTTAAATACATGTTAAAAGTCTTAGGATAGCCAGGCGCAATGGCGCACATCTGTAATCCCAGTAGCTTAGGAGGCTGAGGCAGGAGGATCACGAGTTCAAAGCCAGCCTCAACAAAAGCGAGGCACTAAGCATCTCAGTGAAACCCTGTCTCTAAATAAAATACAAAATAGGGCTGGCGATGTGGCTCAGTGGTCCAGTGCCCCTGAGTTCAATCCCAGGGAACCCTCCCCAAAAACAAAAACAAAAACAAAAAAAACCTCTTAGGATAAACAACAAAACGAATATCTTGTTTTCTTCTCCAAAGACGTTAATCCTGTATTTTTCAGTCTCTAATATTGTGCATGTTAATTCTTTTCCTCTATTTTCTCATTAAAATTATGGTTTGTATCCTATGTTATTTAATGGTTAAACATTTACTGACTGTCTTCCCCTACAGAATTTAAGTTCCACGAATACTGGGAATTTGGTTTCATTCCCTTTTTATCCCTAGAATCCAGAACTCTGCTTAGCACATGGTGGGAATTCACTAATGCTGCATTGGATGTCAGTCTTTCCTTATTTCTAATCTGCTGATGCTTGAATATTTGTTCAAATTTAAGAACAAGTGTTTAAAAAAATCCTCTGTGTGGATGGGGTGGGTTGTCAAATGATGAATTACTGCAGGTGATGGAACAAACATCCAGCCAAATTACTTTGGGGGCCCACAATATCAATATCTAAAAGTTTTCTCTGAGCTGATCATTTCCCCAGAGAAGAATCCTCCAGGCTCCTTCTCGAGAGACTTAACCATGGCTTCTAGAATTCTAAAGCTAAGTAGATGAAGGGAGTTTGGAACATAACTGTCATTATGTAGAGTTCTACTTAATCAAGATGTTTTTGGTACAACACTGCTGCTCACCGCTATGACTGATATCTTTAAGACCATGTCATAGAATGATGGGTGTCCTTCTGTATCAACTTCTCTACACAGAGGTCTTTTGTCCAGATGAGTGAAACATCTGTAATAACGTTAATACATAATATTAATCAATATAAATGCATTATATAAATATAATAAAAATATAAAAATTAATAATATATAAACAATATATTATACCATGTTCTGTATGATATGTAAAAAGGAAAACTCTTGTCTCCATAATAACACATTTTCACATCATCTCCACCACCTCAAACATCCTGACAGATGTTTCACTCATTCCTTTAATTTCAACTTATCCCTTTAATTTTGAATCAACCTCACACTATCTATCTTTAGAAAACCTCTTGCCTCAAATTCTTGATCTCTTTTAGCTTTCCGCCCTGAGAATTAACTTCCTTCTTGGCAAGGCACTTTGATTTCTGATGTCTATGGTGCGTGGGATCAGTACTCACTATCCATATGCATTATGTCATCTCACATTTCTGTCACCTTTTGTGTCCATTTATTCCCTCTTCTGTTCTTTTAGGATTTTCAGGTTGAAGTCTCATTGCAGGGGGGTGTGGAGGAATCAAGGATAAACATGCATGTTTACTACGCCATAAGCTTACCAGAATTCTTCCTGAGACCTTGAGTCCAAATTTTTGAAAAAAATAGCCAATTACTACCACCAAACTGTCCTTGGCCAGATCTCAAGACAGAAGAATTGGTAAGATAAATACAATATTTAAGTAATTATGGAATTGGATATATTGTCAAGCTGTTATCAGGTTGAAGGAATACTATGAGATGTGCATAGCTCTCATCTTATATCACTCTCCTGATCACACACAAGGAATTATTTTCCCTGGTTCAAAATCAAGAGAATTAAGATAATTAGTAAAAATAACTATTTTTTAAGGGAATGTACTTTCAGTACATTTTAGACAAATCCTCAAGTTCACATTAGATATAAATTCCTAAGATACATAATATTAATAAATATAATTATATAAATATAATAAACATATACAAAATGAATAATATATAAACAAGTATACAATGTTCTGTATAATATGTAAAAAGGAAAACTCTTGTCTCCATTAAACAAAACACTTCAAGCACATAAAAGTATATTTCACATCTTTAAGCAATATAACCCAGGTTTTGCTCAACACCACATTTAAACTGTACCTAAATTCAGAGTATCTGGTTTCAACATCCTTTGGTGCATTTTTCTCCTAAATTATCCTTATCATAAACTCAAAGTACTGTATACTGTGTTGACAACTACATTATTTTACTAGATAATGACTCAAAGCAAATGCTACATTGGCAAGAGGCTTCATTTTACATGAAATAATGTAGCATGTAAGACAGAAAGATCGGATTCTAGTCAGATAGAAACACTGAAGCGATTAAATCAATGAAAAATATTAAGCAATGGAATAAACACAGAAGAAATCTCTGTCATCAAGAAAAGTGTGCTGCTATCATAAAATGATTAAATTTGAAGTTTCAGCACTGAATCTGAGAGACAATTATATCCACAAGGAGGTGTATTCAAGCCAAAAATGACCAGGATCAGAAGCAGACCAAAGCTGGGAGGAAACTCAGTAGGGGAAACCAGCCAGGTTCAGGAAAAGAAAATAGATCTTGATATTCTGACAAGTCCAAAAGTAACATTGCATAGGAAGCAATCGTGGAAACCGTTAGAGGAACCACAGATAGATGACAGACGCAAAGAAAAGAAAAAAGCCCAAGTCGAGGAAATGTGTTCTATGAATGTAGCACCATAAAAGGAAGCCTAGATTCATGCTTGCTTTGTAACCCTAATCACAGAAATTCACAATGAACTGGTAATCTTGAAAGTAATTTAATTTCTTATTTTAATTCTTCAAGCAAGTGAAACTTGACAACGACATCACTGTCCATTACCATAAAGGTTATCTTTCCTTTAGTGTATTGGACAAAAGATTATTTTTCTTTTCTCACGCATTGGTTATCTTCAGTTTTTTTGGCTCCGGTTCACCATGGATGTGTTCATTCTGCTTCCAGTACCTTCATGGACCATGGAAGCCACCAGGGGAAGCACAGCATATCAGTAGCCAATATTCCATTCACTGCCCTGAACTGTGACTGGTCAAACATCTCTTCTTACTCCATTAGGCATCATCAGCACAGAGGTTTCCTGTTTAACAGATTTGCTACAGAGAGAATGACTATAACAGAAAAACACACTAAAGTTTTAAAATACCATCAGTGTTCAGAAAGTTCACTTTTTCGTGGAGAATTCCCTACTGGATTTCTTTTCCCTTAATTCTATCATGCTACCAATGTATTTGGATGAAATCTTTTAAATTTTTTGTCCTTTTCTTTTCCACTAAACCTTCTCTCTGTACATATTTACTCTCATAGAAAAAAAATCGCATTGTTTTTCCTAATATGCATAGTTGCTATAATTTTACAGAAGGGATCAACTTTTTCTTACTTCTCATGCCTGTATTCATTATTCTTACATTGGCTTTGTTATGTTTTGCAACTTAAAACATCTTTTATCTGTTCTAAAAAGGAGCAATATTCTCTCCAAGACACATTTTTCCCTCTCTTTTTTTATTTCTTATTGGTACATTTTAGTTTATATAATATTAAGATTTGTTTTGACATAACTATAAAGCATGCATATAATGTGCTCTAATTCAGACCCTAGTATGTCCCATTTCCTTTTATTTTCCCTGTTACTTTCTCTCCTTTCCTCTACTCTACTAATCATTCTGTTATTTACTTTTAGTATTTTTTTTTTTTAGTCTATGTTTTGTGGACATACAAGATGGCAAGTTTCCCTGTGGTGTATTCACATACGTACATACGAAAGTTAGGTCAGATTCATTCCACTGGTGTATTAGTGTCCTCTAGAGGAACAGAAACAAGAGGAGATATGATTATAAAAAGGGGATTTATTAGACTGTCTTACACAACCAGAAGCTGGATAGTTCACAATAGCTGTTTATAGCCTGAAGAGCTGGAGGAACCAGGAGCTGCGCAGTCCAAGAGACTGAAGCTTCAGAACAAGAGGGGTCAGGGGTGCTACCCCAGTCTGGGACTGAAGGCTTCTGAAAACTCTCTGGAGAATCACTGGCAGAGTCAGCTTTGGAAGAATCCAGAATCTGAGGTCCTGAGGCGATGGCAGCGGCAGTCAAAACCCAGTCAAGAAGAATTGAGCTTGCATCTGCTGCTGCTTCCTTGTTCATCCAAGTTTTATTCCATCCAAGCCTCCAATCTATTAGACAGTGCTGCCCCTGCTTAGGGAGAGTCTCCAGTTTGCTGTCCCACATACCAACCATTCCCAGGCACACCCTCATTGACATAGCTACAAGCTTCTTAATCTTTAGCATCTCTTAATCCAATATAGTTGATCATTCAAATTAAACATCACAACTAGTCTTTGCTTATCTCATCCCTTCTCCCTCCTACCTCAATCCCCTTCATCTACTTCACCAATCTTTTCTCTATTTTGGTGGGATCCTCCTCTTCCTCCTTTCCCTTTCTCTGTCTTCTCCCTTATTTTTGTCTAGCTTCTGCATATCAGAGAAGAGATTCAACCTTTAGCTTTCTGAGCCCAGTTTATGTCAGTGAGCATGATAGTCTCAAGTTCCATCCATTTACCAGAAAATGCCATGATTCCATTCATTTTATGGTCAGTACTCCACTGTACATGTGTGTGATGTATGTATATCACATTTTCTTTATCCATTCATCTGTTAAAGCTCACTAGATTGGTTCCATAGCTTGGCTATTGTGAATTGTGCTGGTGTAAATACTGATGTGGATGTATTTCTATAGTATGCTGATTGTAGTTTTTTTGGATATTCACTGAGGAGAGGAATAGCTGGGGTATACGATGCTTCCATTTCTAGGTTTTTTTTTAGGAATCTTCATACTGCTTTCCAGAGTGGTTGTACTAATTTGCAGTACCACCAACAATGCATCAGTATGCCCTTTTCCCCACATCCTCCCCAACACTTGTTATTATTTGTGTTCTTGGTAAGTGCCATTCTGACTGGAATGAGATGAAATCTACTGTTGTTTTGATTTGTACTTCCCAGATTGCTAGAGATGTTGAAAATAATTTTATATATTTATTGGCTAGTTATGTTTCTTATTTTAGAAGCATCTGTATTGATCTTTTGCCCATTTATTAACTGCATTATTTGTGTGTGTGTGTGTGTGTGTGTGCATGCGCACACGTGCATGTTGAGTTTTGAGTTCTTTATATATTCTGGATATTAATGCCCTATCTGAAGAGCAGGCGGCAAAACATTTTCTCCCATTCTGTAGGCTCTCTCTTCACATCCATAATTGTTTACTATTCAGAAGCTTTTTAATTTGATGCTATTCCATTTACTGATTTTTGGTTTTATGTCTTGTACTTTAGGAATCTTATTAAAAAGTCAGTTTCTGTGCCAACATGTTGTTGGTGTGTGAAACCTACAATTTCTGTTAGCAGTTGCAGAGCTTCTAGTCTAATTTCTAGGTCTTTGATCCACTTTGAGTTGACTTTTGTGCAGGGTGAGAGAGAGTTTCATTCTTCTACATACGAATTTCCAGTTTTCCCAGCACCATTTGATGAAAAGGCTATCTTTTCTCCAATGAATGTTTTTGGCACCTTTGTCTAGTATCAGATAATTGTATTTATGTGCATTTGTCTCTGTGCCCAAGACACATTTGATTGCATCTACCTTGAACAATTTATTCAAGCTGCTAGTAGCTTTTTATCTATTATCTAAAATGTTAAAATTCTGTTGAATAATTCATATACATATCAAAAGAATATAAAATAATAAAAATTATAATAAAAAAAATTTACTGATAAGAGAGAATATACTATTGCCATTTTGTTATTTATTTTTTTCTTTCTGTCCTGCAGTTTGTTTGTTTTTGTCCCTCTTTTCCTGTCTTGTTGCTTTTCTTTTTGTTTCATTAAATTTTTTGGTAATGACATGTTTGATTCCATTCTCATTTTCCTTTGTATATCTTCTATAGATATTTTCTTTGTGGTTAACATGGGCTCACAGAAAACATCTTAGAGTTATAACAATCTGTTTTAAGCTCATAACCTAAATTATCACATACAAAACTTCTTGTTTTACGCCAACACATTTATCAATGTCAAATATGACAACTTTTTGTATTGTGTGTCCATTAATGACTTTTAAAGACTTTTATCTTTTTGTGGTGCTAGGATCAGACTTAGGGCCTCATATATGTTAGGAAACACTGCCACTGAGCTTCATCCTATCCCCAAGATATTTATATTTTTGATTTTGAATGTTCATACTAAAATTAAAAGTGATTTATGTACTACTATTATGGCATTTTTGTATTTGCCTATATATATATATACCTTTATCAGTGAGCTTTATAATTTCATGTTTTTGCCTCTATCTAGTATCCTTTTGTTTCAACTTGAAGAACTCCCTTTAAAATTTCTTTTTTGAGGCAAATCTATTGGTGATGAATTCCCTCAGATTTAGTTTATCTGGGGGATTTTTATTTATTTTTCATTTTGAAGATACTCTTTGGGTAATATTACTCTTGTTTGGCAGGTTTGTCTTTTTTTTTCTTTTTCCTCAGCACTTTGAATAAATTTCTCTTTCCCTTTTGGTCTGCAAGGAGAGGATTATCTTGAGCATGAAAAGTTGTTTTTTAATTTATATTTTTAAAATTCTCCCTTTGTCTTTGACTTTTAGTAATTGGATTCTGATGTGCCCAGTGTGGACCTCTTGTTGGAATCCATTAGGATTCTTAAGTCTGGATGCTTATTTTTGTTGCACACATTTGGGAAGTTTGGCGATTATTTCTGAAAATAAGTTTTCTGATTCTTTCTTTTCATCTTTAGAGACCTCCATTATGTATGCTATGGTCAATTTGATGGTTTCTTAAACATTGTTTAAGACTTCCTTCACTTCTTATCATTTTCTTTTTTCAGTCCCGTCAGTGGGTAATTTCAACTACCTGCCTTCAATTTCACTGATTCTTTTTTCTGATTCATCAAGTCTGCTGTTGAATTCCTGTAGCGAAAATTTCAATTTAGTTGTTGTATTCTTCAGTTCCAAAACTTGTGTTTGTTCCTTTTCAATATTTTTAATTTCTTTATTCATGCATAGTTTTTTTTTCTGAATTTATTGAAGATCTTTATGAAAGTTATTTTGCTGTCTTTATTAGATAATTTATTTATTTCTGTTTCTTCAGATTCATTTTCTGAACCTTAATTTTGTTTCCTGGTGTGAGCCATATTTACCTATTTCTCTGTGGGTCTTGTAACTTTGTGTTGGAATCCATGCATATTAAGAAACAGCAGTCTCTCCCAGTACAAAGCATTGGCTTTGTACAGGGAAAGAACATCACCAATAAGTCTAACTACAGATTCTGGTATCTCTCAAATCTTCTCAGAAATGTATGTTCTTAGGACTTAAGTACATATGACCTAACTAGATCTAGATGTATTTTTCGTAACATCTTGATTCCTTTCCTACTCCTATCTCTCTGTAGTACTGAAGGTTCTCTGTGGTTGCCCCAAACCACCCAGATTGCATGTTCTTTTAGTGGCCCCAAGGATTCTCGAGTATGCTAGATATTCTCAGCACTCTAAGATAGATAAGGTAACCATTCAGGCATCCTCCTGAAACAATTAGAAATTTGGTTCTATGTCCCATCCCATCCCAAAGGAAAAGATGCTAAACTTTAACAGCCATTGACTATTGTGTTGCAGGTCCTCAGGGGCAGCTGAAAGCTTCCTAGCTCTCATTTGTTCTTGGCAAATCCAGATATCTAGAGTGTTCCAGATATTATCAGTGCTCTGAGACAGGCAGGACAGAAATGAGTCTGCTTACACAGTCCAAGAAACCAGAAAGTGGGATGCATACTCCAACTCTTTTTCTCTCCAGGAAGAAGCTAGAAGTATTTTTTTCTTTATTATTATGGTTGCTGTTGATGTTGTTTTGATCCCTCACTCATTTTCGCTGATCCAGATGGGAGGTCTATGGCAAGTGAGCACTGCATATTATTGCCTTTGTTCTTAGTAGCTCCTAACACAATAGTCTTTCAGATCAATGCATCACTTCACATACTGTATATCATTGTCTTTCTTAGTTTTAATTCTACTTTCTGATGCCTGTTCTTAAGAACCATTGTCAGAAGAGAACCATGAAAGGTAAATTGAAGGCTCGAATGTCTTCGAAATGTTTTATTTTGCTTTTAATCTTGATTAATATTAGGCAGTGTTGAGAATTCTATTTCTAGATACATTCCAGTAGTTAAAATACTGAATTTTTAAGTCATTGTCTTATTCCCAGATATCCACCAGTGATGATGATAAGAAGTCAAATACTAGATAGAATCTCATTCTAATGGAAGTTTTAGAATTTTTATCCCTTTCTTGTTCTGAAAATTCTCTAATATTTTCTCCTTGTACATTTATTTTCTTGATTCCTGGGGAGTCTCTCTTTAGCCTCAGGACTTTGACTTAGTATTTTCATCTTAACAAATTTCTTCAATTTTCATTTTCCACTCTTTCTTGGACTTTATGTTATATGTTAGTTATGAGTTGATCTTCCATGACTCCGTGTTATGGTTTAGATATTAGGGTGTCTCCTAAAATCTCATGTGTGAGACAATGCAAGAAAGTTTAGAGATGAAATAACTTGATCTGCACATTAATCCCCTGATAGAGATTAACTTGGTGTAACGGTAGGCAGGTAGATTGTGGCTGGAGGAGGTGGGTACCTGAGGGTTTGTCTTCAGGGCTTTTAGTTTGTTCTGGTGAGGCGCACTCTCTATCTCTCTGCTCCCTGGTGCCATGTTTCCAGCTGCTTTCCTCTGCCAAACTCTTCTGCCTCATACAGTCCCATCAATGTTCTCCGACCTCTGAAACTGCTTTCCTCCTTTAAAATTGTTCTTTTCATGTCTGTTAGAAAAAGCTGACTAAAACACTGTTTTCAAAAGTATTCAGACACTTTTGCTTCTTTGTCACTGGTTCTTGGTGATTTCCTTAAGAAAAATGGAGAGAGGAAGGTGTGTGCAAGTAACTCTAAGAATCACTTAGTAAAACTGGTTGCAATGGTGCACACCTCTAATCCCAGCTACTACGAAGGCTGAGGCAGGATTGCAAGTTAGAGGCCAGCCGGGGCAACTTAGTAAGACCTTGTCTGAGAAATAAATAAACACATAAGTAAGTAAATAAATATATAGGACTGAATATGTAACTCAGTAGTACAGTACCCCCTGGGCTTAATTCCCAGCAGGGGGGAAAAAGAATCATTTCATAGACCAACTAATCACCGGAATATTGGTTCCCTTATTTCTCTTGGGAGAAATAAGCCTGGACCTGTCAGGACTTCTCCTATCCAGGTGGACTCTTTGTTTTGCTGAAATCCCTTCTTAATATAGTCTGGAATGTTATTCTTCCTCTGATTTGGCCCTCAGCAGGCATCTATCTCATTATTGGTCTAGACAGTCATTGACATCTCTTATCTGCTAATGGTGCCATATTATACTCTCCTGTATAATGGGCTTTCTTCTTTACATTTAATTTACTGGGGCTGTAAGTCAGGAATAGAAGATGTTTGAGTATCTGTCCTCTGCCTCCACCCCATGCATCACATGGGAACACAAAAATTGGCAGTGATCACTTGCATTGTCTGAAGAAATTAGTTTCTTAAGTGCTTTCTCCTTTTGTTTCAGAACCTCAGAAAACCTTTGGAGAAGAAACTTCTCATATTCCTTATTAATACTTATTCCATGGCATTTCACTGTCTAGTGGTTGTTTTATTTTTCTCTTGGTTTGCTCTTTTTCTCTAATAGCTGCTTTACATGTTGCTTGGCAATTTTAATTTTTTTTTTCTTACACTACATAGGTCATGGGCACTTGACCTCACTCCTATGATCATTTGTGTTTCGTGAAATACTTGTCCAAGGGTTCATATGGTTTAGGAGATTTAAAACCCAAGTTGTCGAAGGTCATAGGTAGTAAAGCTAGTTTGAAAACCCAGGATTCTGACTTCCACATTAATTATGCAGTCACTCATTTATGCTTCTGTTAAATCCTTTAAAAACTCTCAAGCATTTCTCTAATAATAGCTATTTTCCGAATGCTACAATGATTTGTGTGCTAAACAGCCTCTAAAATGATCCATTTCCCTATGCTGCTTGCCTCTTGGTATTCATGTTCTTCTGATACTCCTCTCTTGGGTATGATCTAGACCTAAGAATTGATTCTAATGATATAATATGATAAATATGATAGCATAATACTACTGAAATAACACTACAAAAGACTCTTCTGTTTGTTTTCTGTTTGTGTGTCTCTTTCTGCCTGTCTCTTCCTCTTTCTCTCTTTCAGAGTCCTTGATCAGATACAAGACAGACAAATAAGTTTCCCAAGGCATATTCCCATAACCAAGAAACTGAGGAAGGCTTAGATACAACAATGAGAAACTGAGACCCTCTGTTCAATAGCACAAGAAGGACTGAATCTTGCAACCAACTACATGATCGAGCTTAGAAGCCTGCTTTCTTCAGCTTAAGCCTTGATATGGGATTCTATGAGGCCCAGCTGATACCTCAGTTATAGCACATAAGAAAACTGGGACAAAGGCAACTAATTAAGATGTGCCTAGATTCCTGACCATCAAAAAATGAGAGTAGATATTTGTCATTTTATTTTTTTGTGCCACTGGGGTTGAACCCAGGGGCACTCTACCACTGAACCACATTTACAGCCACTTTTGATTTTTGTTTTGACACAGGGTCTTGCTAAGTTGCTCAGGCTGGATTTCAATATGTGATCTTCCTTTCTGAGCTACTTAAGTAGCTGGGGAGCACAGGTGTGCACTACTCCACACAGATTAGATAGTTGTTATTTAAAAGCATCTAATTTTTGAGCCAATCGTACAGTGATGCCTAGTACATTGTTATGGTTTAGATATTAGGTGTCCCCCAAAAGCCAATTTTTGGGGGACAAAGCAAAGAGATTTAGAGATGAAATGATTCAGTTATGAAAGCCTTTACTTAATCAGTGCATTAATTCACTAATAGGTAATAACTGGGTAGTAACAGTAGGCAGGTACCGTGTAATTAGAGGAGGTAGGTGATTGGGGAGATGCCATTGGGGTTTACATTTTGTCCTTGCTAAGTGGAAGTCTTACTCAGCTTCCTGGTTTGATATTCTGATCTCCTTTCCTTCTCTACATCTGTCCACCATTGGCCCAGAGCAGTGGGGTCAGTCATCTACAGACTGACACCTCTGAAATTGAGCCCTGTTATGGTTTAGATGTGAGTTGTCCTCAAAGCTCAGGTGTGAAATAATGCAAGAGGTTTCAGAGGGGAAAAGATTGGGCTGTGAAAACCTTAACCCAATGAGAAGATTAATCACCTGATGGGATTAATTGGGTGGTAATTGAAGACAGGTGCGGTGGGGCATTGGGCACAGAGCTTTAGGGTATATATTTGTATCTGGCAAGTGGAGTTTCTCACTCTGCTTCTGATCATCCTATGAGCTGCGTCCCTCCAGCACAGTCTTCTGCCATGATGTTCTGCCTCATGTTCAGCCCGGAGGAGTGGAGCCAGCTGTCTATGGATTACGACCTCTAAAACCGTGAGCCTCCAAACAAATTTTTTTCTCCTCTCTAATGTGCTGGTTGGGTCTTTTAGTCACAGCAGCAAAAAAAGCTGACTAAAACAACCCCAAATAAACTTTTCCTTCTCTAAAATTTTTCTTGTCACATATTTTCACTGCAAAGGCAAAAAAAAAAAAAAAAAGCCGATGAAAGTATACCATGAATAAGAACATGATGGGAGGCTGGGGATGTGGCTCAAGCGGTACTGCACTTGCCTGGCATGCGTGTGACCTGGGTTTAAATAAAGATATTGTGTCCGCCGAAAACTAAAATATAAATATTAAAAAATTCTCTCTCTCTCTCTCTCTCTCTCTCTCTCTCTCTCTCTCTCTCTCTCTCTCTCTTAAAAAAGAACATAATGGAATAACAATTTTGAAAGTGTACTGTAATATCTAAAACAAAGTATAACATAAATAACATAAAAGTCTTTCTTTTCCCTTAAAAAATATCCTACAAGGAAACTTCCTCGGCTTAAAATATAAATCTTATAAAAATTAAAATATTAAGAAAAAATATGGGGCTGGAGTTGTGGCTCAGCAGTAGAGCGCTCGTCTAGCATGTGCAAGGCCCTAGGTTCAATCCTTAGTACCACATAAAAATAAGTAAAATAAAGGTATTGTGTCCAACTACTTCTAAAAATTTTTTTAAAAGAAAAATATTTTCCCAACATTTATTAACTTACCAAACATTCCCTTTGGTTTTCATTATTACTAATACAGGGAAGATGGTTTTATATATGTTCTAGCAATTATAAACAAGTATGAACTACATATTCACAAAAATATTCTTGGAAGTAAAATTAATTAAGCTGAATGTTATGATTTGGATAAGTGGTGTTCCCCAAAAGCTCCTGGGCTAATGCAGGAATAATCGGAGGTGAAAACATTGGATTGTGAGAACTGTAACCTAATCAGTTCATCCAAATTTGAATGGACTAGGTAGTCATTGTAAGCAGGTGAGATGTAACTAGAGGAGGTGGTTACCGGGTACATCCCCTGAAAAGGTGAATTTTCCCTGTGCCTCCTCTCTGCTTCTTTCCTCCCAAAAGAAGAAATCTTCCCTCTCCTAGGCTCTTCCCTCATGTTGTTCTGCCTCACCTTGGGCCCAGAGCAATGTAGTCAGCAAACAATGTACTCAGACTTCTGATACCATGAAACAATAAATTTTTCCTCTTCTAATTTTTTCTTGTCAGGTATTTTGGCCACAGGAATGCAAAACCTAACTAAAACAAATATTGGTACCAGGAATGGGGATTGTGTGGTTCAGAAGGTTTGCAAATGGTTTGCAGGAAGAATTTGGAACAGTTTGGAAATGCAAACTATTAAAACCTGAGCATGTTATAAGCAAGCGGAGCTCAATGGGTGATTGTGTTGGGAGCATAGACAACCAGAATGCTGATAGGAATGTGAACTGTGCTTATGAAATTTTAGAAGAAAATGAGGACTCATTTCAGAACTGGAATAGAGGCCACTTGTTCTCTATTCTGACAAATACTTGTCTATAGATTGCTCATGTTCTGAAATTTTGTATGAGACTAAATTTAAAAGTGTGAGATCAATTAACCTGGCAGACGATATTTCAAGGCACATGATAGTGGCATGATATTAATGGAGGCTTTTATCCAGCCAGCAGTGAACCAGAAAAGTTCATGTAAACTGAGCCAAGGATGGTGTGCTTTTTAAAGAGATCATACCAGCTAGAAAGATGCTTAGTACTTTGCACAGGTCATATTCGAGATACCTCCAGAGCATCTCAGCAATTTATGAGATCATACACATACAGGCTCCAAGATGGCAGAAAGGCTGCCCTAATCTAAGCAGACCAAACTACTGCATGAGGAGGCAGCTGAATGTGTTGTCTTCCACATTGTGCTGGTTTTGTAGGAATGGAGGATGCTGGAGTCCTGGAGGTATCTATTGAGATTTCAAATGAAGATCTAGGAGATCAGTTTCATTTCAATATTTCTCCCTTTTCCCATTCCTCCACCATCTCCCTCAATCCCACCCTTCTCCTTCACTGATTTCTCTTCTGTTTTCTTAGGATTCCTGCACTCCTGGTTTCCCTTATTTTGGTCTAGCTTCCACATATGAGAGAAAACATTACACCTTTAGCTTTCTGGGTCTGGCTTATTTCACTTAGTATGATGTTCTCCATTTCCATCCACTTTCCAGGAAATACCATAATTTCATTCTTCTTTATGGCTGAGCAAGACTCCATTGTGTGTGTATATATATATTTATATATATATTATATATATATATATATTTATATATATAAAATATATATATATATTATATATATATATCACATTTTCTTTATCCGTTTGTCTGTTGATGGACATCTGGGTTAGTTTCAAAACCTGGCTATTGTGAATTGAACTGTCATAAACTTTGCTGTTGCTGTATCCCTGTAGTATGCTGGATTTATATCTTTAGTATATAAGCAAAGAGTGGAATAATTGGGTCATATGATGGTTCCATTCATAGTGTTTAAGGAGTCTCCATATTGCTTTCCAGAAAGGTTGCATTAATTTGCAGTCCCCAAAACAATGTAGGAGTGCACCTTTTTCCTCCACATTCTCATCAGCATTTCTTATTAAATGTATCCTTGATAATTGCCATTCTGACTACAGTGAGAGGAAATCTAAATGTAGTTTTGATTTGCATTTCCTTGATTAATTGAAATGTCAAATATTAAAATTTGACAAATATTGAATATTTGTAATTCTTTTAAGATGTGTGTTTAGTTCTTTTGCCCATTTATTAATGGGTTATTGCTTATGTGGAGTTAAGTTTTTTGAGTTCTTTGTATATCCTGAATATCAATGTCCTATCTGAAGAGCAGGTGGAAAAAATATTTTCTCCCTTTATATAGGCTGTCTCTTCACATTTTTAATTGTTTCCTTTTCTGTGTAGAAGCTTTTTAATTTGATGCCATTTCACTTATTGATTTTTTGGTTTTATTTCTTGTGCTTTAGGAGTCTTCTTAAAGAAGTCAGTTCCTGTGTCCATATGTTAGATGATTGGACCAAAGTTTTCTTCTAGCAGTTGCAGAGCTTCTAGTCTAATTCCTAGGTCTTTGATTCACTTTGAGTTGACTTTTGTGCAGGGTGAGAGATGAGGATCACGTTTATGATCCAGTTTTTGCAGCACTATATGTTAAAAAGGCTATCTTTTATTTAACATATGGTTTTGGCACCTTTATCAAGTATAAGATGGCTACCTGTATGGGATTGTCTCTGTCTTCTATTTCAATAGTCTTCATATCTGTTTTGGTGCTAATACCATGCTGTTTCTGTTACTATAGTTCTGTAGTATAATTTGAGGTATGATATTGTTATGCCTTCCCCATTCCTCTTCTTGCTCAGGGTTTTGTTATTGTTGTTGTTATGGGTCTATTATTACTCCCAATAAATTTTATAACTTTTTAAAATTTTTCTGTGAAGTATATCACTGGTATTTTGATGGAGATTGCATTGAATCTGTATAATGTTTCTGTAGTATGGCCATTTTGATAATATTAATTCACTTATCCAAGAATATGGTGTTTTTCTTGGATAAGTGAATTTTTCAAGGTGTTTTTCAATTTCTTCAGTGTTCTACAGTTTTCATTGTAGACTTATTCCAAAGTATTTTCTTTTTTTCTGAAGTTATTATGAATAGGATAGTTTTAATAATTATTTTATAGCATATTCATTATTAGAGTATAGGAAAAGGATTGATTTATTTGTGTTGATCATGTATCCTTCTATATTGCTAAATTTGTCCCTTCTGGAAATCTTTTGGTGAAGTTTATTTTTCTTTTTATCTTCTAAAAATTGGATTTTTGTCATTAGCAAGCAGAGATACTTTGACTTCTTTTCCTATTTGCATCCCTTTATTTTCCTTCTGTTGCCTGATTGTTCTGGCTAGAGTTTGTAGGACTATGTTGAATAGAAGTGGTAAAAGGGAACATCTTTTTCTTACTCCTGTTTTTAGAGAAAGCTTCCAGGTTTTTTTTTTTCTGTTCAGTATGATGTTAGCCTTGGGTTTGTTATACACAGCTTTGACAATGTTGAGGTAAGTTCCATCTGTCCTTAGTTTTGCTAGTGTTTAAACATGAATGGGTCCTGAGTTTTGTCAAATGCTTTTTCTGCATCTATTGAAATATTATTTTTGTTTTTAACTGTATTTTTCTGGTGAATTACATTATTTATTTCCACATGTTAAATAAACCTTGCATCCCTGGGATAAAACTCACTTGACCTTGGTGCACTATCTTCTTAATGTGCTTTTGAAATGAGGTTTGTCAATATTAATTTTTGTGTCTACATTAATCAGCAATATTTGTTGGAAATTTTCTTTCCTTGTATAGCTTTGGTATAAGAGTTACACTGGCTTCACGAAATGAACTTGGCAGTGTTTCCTTCTTTTTTCTTACATGGGGTAATTTCCGGAGGATTGGTATTAGTTCTTCTTTAAAGGTCTGGTAGAATGCAGTACATCTCTTCCTGAGCTTCTCTTTGTTGGTAGACTACCAATAGATGCTTCAATTTCATTACTTGATATTGGTCTGTTTAAAATCTCTATATTCTCAATGCTTTAATTTGGGTAGGTCATATGTCTTTATGAATTTGTCAATATCTTCAAGATTTTCTAGTTTGAGTATAAATTTTCAAAGTAGTTTCTAATGATCGTCTCAATTTCAGAAGTGCTTGTGGCAATATTCTGTAGATATCTGTTAGGTCCATTTGGTTAATAGTATTCTTTCTGAAAAGGCTTTACATAGTTAACGTCTGGATGATCTATCTATTGTTGAGAGACAGTGTTGAAATCACCCAGTATTGTTGTATTGTGGTTATATCTGATTCTTTATGTTGAGAAGGATTTTTTTAATGTATATACATTCATCACTGTTTGAGGCATAAATGTTTACAATCATAACATCTTATGGTTGTATGATTCCCTTAACCAGTATGTTGTGACCTTCTTTTTCTTTTTTGATTAATTTTATTTTGAAGTATTATTCTTCATCTTTAATTTTGTTGATAGGTGCCTTCTGTTTTATTTAGTTTGGTTAAGAGTTTATCAATCTTATTTTTCTTTTCAAAGAAACAACTTTTTGTTTCATTGATTCTTTGTATTATTTATATATATATTTTTTTCAGTAGGTCTTTATTTTACTTATTTATATGCAGTGCTGAGAATCAAACCCAGTGCCTCACACATGTTAGGCAAGTGCTCTACAACTGAGCCAAAACCCCAGCCCAATTCTTTGTATTATGTTTTTGTCCTCAATTTCATTAATTGTATCTCTAACTATGATTTTTTTCTTCCTTCTACTGATCTTGGTACTAATTTGTTCTTTTACTAGAGCTGGGAGGTGTAATGTTAGATTGTTTGGTATCTTTCTATTTTTTTAAATGTGGCAGTCAGTGCTAGAAAGTCCCACCCCCAACCCCAGAACTCTCTTCATGCACTCCCAGAGACTTTGATATCTGGTATTTTTTTTCTCATTTGTTTCTAAGAATTTTTTTTATCTCTCCCTGATTTCTTCTATGACCTATTCCTCATTCAAAAGAACCAATCAAATATAAATAAATAAATGGAAGTCCAATAGAGTAGAAGAAAGAGAATGGTATAGGGGAAACAATATGGGAGGGAAAAAGGAGATCATGAACTGAAATCAAATTCCATGCATGTATAAGTTTGTCAGAATGAACCCAACTACTACATATAACTATAAAGCTCTAGTAAAAATAAATAAATAAATAAAAAGCTTATTATTTAATCTCCAGATATTAGAATGTTTGCTGTTTTTTAATCTTGTAATTTATCTAATTTTATTTCATATTGTCTGATAGAATGCAGGAAATTGTCTCTAATTTTTTTATTTGCTGATATTTTCTTTGTCCCCTAAACTATAATACCTTTTAGAGAAATTTCCATGTGACACAGAAGAGACAGCAAATTCAGTATCCAAGGATGCAAGGTTCTGTATATATCTATTAGATACATTTTTTGATTAATAGGATGTTTTTCTGAAGAGTCTTAGTTTATGTCTGGACAACCTATCTATTAGTGAGAAAGGTGTGTTGAAATCACCCAGTGTTATTGTATTGTGGTCTATTTGATTCTTTGAGAAGGGTTTGTTTTATGTACATACATGCATCACTGTTTGGGGCATAAATATTTACAGTCATATTGTGGTTGGATGATTCCCTTAATCAGTGTGTTGTGGCCTTCTTTTTAAGTTCTGATTAATTTTGCCTTGAAGTATAATTTGTGTGATATGAGAGCAGCTACCCCTACTTGATTTTGATTTCCATTTGTGTGGTATATCTTTTCCATCATTTTCACTTTCAGTCTGTGGATATCTTTCCTATAAGGTGCATCTCTTATAAATAACATTTGGGCTTCTCTTGTTTTTAAACTTAATCAGCCAATCTGTTTTTTTTTATCAATTGAAGCATTTGGATTGTTTACATTCAATGTTATTAGAGAGAGATAATTTTTATTTCCCGACATTGTGATTTATAGCTAAAGCTTAATCCACACATAATTTTCCTTTAATTATGATTCTTCTAATGCAGTTCACCCCTATGCTGGTATTTGCTTTTATTTTTCATTTCTTCTGTATGAAATATTTCATGGAATGTTATGTTATGCAGGCTTAGTGGTTATGAATTCTAGCTTCTGTTTATCATGGGAGATTTTTATTTCTTTTTTAAATCTGAGGGATAGTTTTTCTGGATATAGTAATCTTGTTTGGCACCTGTTTTCTTTTAGGACTTGGTATAAATTATTCCATGCTTTCCTGGCTTTTTGCGCCTGTGTTGAGAAATAAGTTGAAATCAAATTTTCTTATAAAAATGGCTGGTCACATTTAGATCCTTGTGGCTTTAAAAATTCTATCCTTATTCTGTATATCATGCATTTTCATTATAATGTGTATTGGAGAGTATCTTTTCTATCTTGCCTATTTGGAACTCTGTGTCTTGTATTTGGATTTCCATCTTGCTTCTATCATTTGGAAATCTTTCTGATATTATTTCATTCAAAATATTATACATTCCTTTAGTTTATATTTTGACCTTCTTGTACCCCAATAAGTCTTAAATTTGGTTTCTTAGTATTATCCCACAAATTTTGAATATTCTCATTATGGTGTCTTAACAGTCTTTATTGTTGACTTTATTTTCAAGATTTGTCTTCAAGGTCTGAGACTCTATCTTTAAAGTGATTTAATCTATTGGGGATGCTTTACATTGAATTTTTAATTGCTTTATTGAGTTTTTTTCCCCCCAGGATTTCCATTTGGTTCTTTTTTTAGAATCTCTCTTTATTTAAATGATATTTTACTTCCTATATTTTCTATGTTTATTTCTTAAATCTTCTTTTAGCTCATTGAACATTTTAAGTATAGACTTTCTAAATTCTTTCTCTGACATTTTCTCCAATGTGTGTGAATGAATTCAGTTGCTGCAGTGTTGAGGGCTGTTTCAGGTCACTTGTTCCCTTGCGTTTCCACATTGCTTGTATGTCTACCCATCTGTTGGGATGATTATTGATTCTTCTTTTATGCAAGGGGATATTTAGTGAGCATTTTTCTCTTTGAATCCCCAGCTGACTGGCAAATATCCACTTTCATGCAATGTGTGTCCTCTGCTGTACCCAGCATCACTTTGAAGGAAGTCCTTGAACCCTATTTACTACAATCACTTTGGAGGAAAGCCACACACTGATCAACTTCAGGAAAAACAAAAACTTACTGATAGTTTACTCTACAGTTTCTCTAATCCAGTTATAAACTTGCAGTAATATTCTGAATTAGCTGAACTATTAGCTATTGAAGATACTAATATTGCTATTAGATTATATAGAGGCTGAAAAGGGGAGGAAAGAAAATTTGGGGCAAAAGAAGAAAAAATGTAAAAAGAAAGAAAAAAATATGGCAAAGAATAATACAAACCAAGGTAGAAGGAAGAAAAAGATGGAGTTGAGGGAGTATCAGGTAACATAAAAAGGAAAAGTGGGATTAAGAGGAACAAATGTAAACCTGAACTAGGAAAACAAAGAGAATGATCCCAATTAATACTTTAAAACATATAAAAAATACAGTCAAGAGGGTTGAGAGCGCAAATATCGAATACTAGGGTAACAACTATTGAATAAAAATTAAGAGTAATATATGTATGATCAAAGTTGATGTTAGAGGCATTTATAGTAAAATATACAAGGTGGAGAAAATTGTTATTACATCTTCCTGGTTTTGTTTTCATCAGGATTTTGGACCTTTAAAATTTGGCTCTCTCTCTTCAGCTTTGGGTTCCCCCGAGGTACTGGGGCAGAGAAGATACTTCTCTGGTTGCTATGAAACTCCCACCAGTCTGTTCTTGTTTGTCAGCCCAGGGGCCTGAGGCTATTTGCTCAGACAGTACCGTGTTATATCTGTTGTCTGTTTCTATTGTATGCAGGGGCACAGGATGCCCAGATCAGGGATGTTGCTCTGAATGCTATAGATGCCACACACTTGCTCCTCTCTATAAGCCATCTTCAAAGTAGCATAGAGCCTGATGGCTGTGTGCAAGTGCAGGACCTGTGATTGTGGGCTCTCCATGGGTGGTCTGTGGTGTAGAAGCATCCCCCCTAACCAGTGCATATCACCAAGGTACTGTCCCTGTGACTCTTTGGTAAGCCATTCTTTTATCACCTCCTTTCTGGTCTGTGAAGGGTTTTGGGGGTTGCTGCCTAACTCAACTCTGCCATCTTCAGAAGCTTTGCTTTTGATTTTTACAGGGGCTCACAGATGAGAGGTTGCCCTGAATCTCAGGTGAAACTTTGGACTTGGAATTTGGGGCAGAACTGGAACTGGAACTGTTTAGACTATGGGAGTTTTAGAAATGGAATTAATTTATTTTTGCATGTGAAATGGACATGAGCTTTGGGGGCCAGGGAGAAATTTTATGATTTGGAGATGAGGTTCCCCCAAAAGCATCTGTGTTCATGTGGGAATTTTCAAAGGCCAATGATTAGATTATGAGAGCTGTAACCTAGTCAGTCCATCCTAGTTTCCATCCTACTATTTGAAGGTAGAGTGTGGTTGGAGGAGGTGGGTCACTGGCAGTGTGCCCTGGAGGGCTTCATCTTCCCTGAATCCCATTCCTCCCCTCTTTCTGCTTCTTTGCTACCACAAGGAGAGCAGCTTCCCTCTGCTCTGCCTTTCGCTCATGATATTCTGCTCACCATGAGCCCAGAGCAATGCAGTTGACCATGTGTGGACTGAGACCTCTGATACCAGAAGACGAAATATACTTTTACTTCTCTATGTTGTTCTTGTCAGGTATTTTGGTCACAGCTACACAAAATCTGACTGAAACACAGAGTGTCCTTTGATGTAGTTCAAGATTAAATCATTGCAGCCTATTGTTTAAGAATGCTAAATTTAACACTAAGATAAAAATTGCTTAGAAATAAATTGAACTATTTGTCTTCCTCCTTTGTGAAGAGATTTGTAGTGCTTTTGTGCTTACAAGAAATGTTCAAAATGTCTTTAAGTTACTATTCAGAAGTCATTGGTAACTTATTCTTGCTTTACAAATTAAGAAATGTATTTCATGTAACTATCATTGAAATGTTATTTAATTTCATATCTTGCAGGATTTAATGAACAATGAAACTCAACAATGATATACAATATAAAAAGAAATTTGGCCTCTAAAAAGAAAGTCTGTATAAAAATACTATATCATGGTATCTATAGCTCAATTAAACTTTGCTTCCAAGTTTGTATGATTGAAAAAGATGAATAATTGATCGTGTAACTAAATGTTTGCCCAAGCTAATAATTTAATTCATAAATAGAATTCTTCATGAGTCATCATATGGTTTGAAACAAAATAAAACCTCTTTCTCTAAACTATGCTACAAGAGATTTAGAAAGTACTCCCCAATAATATATAAAGTTTTATGTACATAAAACTTTAGACTACATAAACTCCAAAATTTTAGACTACGTAAACTCTAAAATCTCTTGTAGTATAGTTTATATTATACAAAGCATAAAATTATACAGCCTCACCATCCCTTTCAGATAAAACCCTTTTCTTAAATTCAATATTTTACCACAAATGCCTAGAAAGCTATGCTCACCTTGATCCCAATGACCAAAAATTCCTGGGTCAGAACTGATCATTTTACTCAACAAGGAAACCAAGACAAGGCAGGATGGGGTCCTTCTGCCAATCTCAAATACTGGTGGGACTCTATAGGTACCTACTCTCTGTGGTCTCCTCCAAAGGATGGAGTATACCCCCACATAAGAGAGAACATATCCAAGTGCAGGTAGGTCCTTCCATTGTCATCCAAGGGCATTCATTTCACCTTGGCAGATGTTTTCATTCATTCATGGTACTGATCATTTCACTCTGCTCTCTCAAAATTTACTTTTCCAGATGACTCCTGAATATCCAGAGAATCGGGTAATAGGCTTTTTAGAACTCCTTTTTTTTTTTGGTATCTATATCTCCAACTTTAACTAGTGAGCATTGGAGTATTTACCAGTATTTACCAGTTCCTCAATAGTTCTTTGTGGTGGTAGCCCTTTGTGTTGCATAACCATGATGGGGATCAATCTCTCATTGCCCAAAGAGTAGAAAGAATTCCAAGTTGCAGTGGTCAATGACACTTTGATTATGTGTAGGAGAAGAAAGTTCAAGAGGCCTGAAATAAGATGACTGTACCAGAAGATAGGAGCCAAGTTGGAATTTGGAAAAAAAAATTCCAGTCCATTTCAGCATTTATTAGAACGTTATTTATGATTCAGTAGTATCTAGGAGCTACCTCTGAGCCATAGACTCATAGTTTGTTGAGTGAACAACTTGAATGTTCTTCTCTGAGGTGCTATTACTATTTCCTCCTATCCCATCTACACCATTCCCTTGGTTTATTCTCAATACAACAGCCATTGTGATCCCTTCAGAATAGGTCATTTCTCTGCTAAGACATTGTACACTTCCCATCTTACTTAGAAGAAATCCAAAGTCCCCTTTCCTCCTCTGAAATCACCTTCAACTACTCTTCCCATCATTATCTTTTCTAGCAATATTGGTCAACTTGCTGTTCTAGGCACACTCTCCTCTCAGGGCTTTTTTCCTCTTTCTGGAAGATTTTTTTTCCATATCTTAATGTGGATCACTCCTTCACTATCTTTATGTCATTAATTAATTATCACATTCTCATTGAAGACTTCCTGGTCACTCTGTCTACTGTTTGGGATGTGGTCCAAGTGTCTCCCAAGTGAGCACTGTGCTTAAAGTTTTGGATTTGGGGGAGATGGCAGCACTGATGAGGGCCTTAAGTCCCTGACATCATGCTCTTGGAAAGGGTTGTTTGGACATAAAATTTTCCCTCCTTGACTTCTTGTTTTGGTGATATAACTTCATATACATGTACCTCTATCATGATATGGCTGTAGCTAGGAGGACCTTTGTCAGAACTAAGGTTTCATGCAGGCACCATGCCCTTGAATTTTCAAATATGAGCTAAAGAAAACTTTTCTCTTTATAAAGTTAACTGTATCACTTATTTCATTATAGTAATGCAAAACTAATACACTATCTAAAAATCTCAAAACTCCACACAAATATTAGAGTATATGTTCTACTTTTCTTCCATTTTTAATTTTTTTCCTAGAATGTATCACGTAGTAGACTATTTCATATATCATTATGTTCTTTAATTTTTTCTCTTCTAGAATATAAGTCTCACAAGAATAGAATTTTTGTTTGTATATAAAGTATGCTGACACCCAATTCGTGTCTTCATACATGTACTTTGGATATGATGGCACATTCCACCATCCTTGCTAATCCCCTGCCCCTCCCTTTCCCTCCTACCCCTCTTCCCTATCTAGAATTCATCTATTCCTCCCATGCTCCCCCTCCCTACCCCAATCTGAGTCAGCCTCCTTATATCAGAAAACATTCCACATTTGTTTTTTTGGGATTGGCTAACTTCTCTTAGCATTATCTTCTCCAATGCCAGCCATCCATTTATCTGCAAATGCCATGATTTTATTTTCTGTTATTGCTGAGTAAAACTCCATTGTGTATATATGCCACTTTTTTATCCATTCATCCACTGAAGGGCATCTAGGTTGGCTCCACAATTTAGCTATTGTGAATTGTGCTGCTATAAACATTGATGTGGCTATGTCCCTCTAGTATGCTGTTTTTAAGTGCTTTGGGTATAGTCCGAGGAGAGGGATAGCTGGGTTAAATGGTGGTTCCATTCCCAGATTTCCAAGGAATCTCTATATTGACTGCACCAATTTGCAGTCTCACCCAGCAATGGATGAGTGTACCTTTTTTCCCACATCCTCGCCAACACTTATTATTGTTTGTCTTCATGATAGCTGCCATTCTGACTGGAATGAGTTGATATCTTATAGTAGTTTTGATTTGCATTTCTCTAATTGCTGGAGATGATGAGCATTTTTTCATATATGTGTTGATTGATTGCATATCTTCTTTTGAGAATTGTCTGTTCAGGTCCTTGGCCCATTTGTTGATTGAGTTTGGGTTTTTTTGGTGCTTAGCTTTTAGATATGAAAAAATTGTGGTATATATGTGTAATAAGAATTGTAATGCAAAAAAAAACCACCAAAGTACGAAGACATGAATTGGCATGAACATACTTTATATACAAAGATATGAAAAATTGTGCTCTATATGTGTAATAAAAATTGTAATGCATTCTACTGTTGTATATTTAAAAAAATAAAATCAATTAAAAAACAGGTACCAAACTACTCAGTGAGACCCCATTTCTAAATAAAATACAAAACAGGGTTGGGGATATGGCTCAGTGGTTGAGTGACCCTGAATTCTTAACCCAGTATCCCCCCAAAAAAGAACACTCAAACCCCAATTGATACAGTTATGAGAAATAAATATTCATTTTAAGCCAAAAAAATTTTTTTTCACTCTATTTACTATGCCTGCTCAGCTCCTAGAAACAAGATTACCTACATAAGTGTTTGGGATCTGTACAATGAAACTACAGGTCTTTGGTTAAAATATGATTAAGAATCTCAAGTCAATGATAGCACAGTATTAAACTAGTTCAGGATCTTGACTGACTGCAGAGGTTTCAAGTTCAGGGAACTGGCCTTGTCTAGACTCTCCCTTAGAGAGCAGTCAAATGATTGCACACTGATCTTCCAGAAAGCTAGACTTTACTCCAACTGCTTCCAACTTAGTCTGTACCCAGACTGTCAACATCCCCAGTTATTAATGAATTGCTTTGAAAAAGAGCAGGACACAGAACATTCAGAGGTATGGCAGAAGAATAGGGAGCCTCCCATACATCTTCACATTTTTAGGTTTTTTAAAAAAAGTTATCCTGCAATTTCTTCCACATGCAAAACTAATAGATATGAGAAAATAAAAATCGTCCTTACATTACAAAAGATAATGAAAATTATCTCAGATGAAATAATTTCTGCAATAGATTTAAATTTATTGCTATCTTTAAAATTTTATAACTCAATGAAAGTAACTTTAAAAAATTTTAAATTTTTAAAATGAAAAATGAAATAATTAAAATCTCTAGATAAAGTAAATCATATTTATTTTGTAATAAAAATAGAGCATAGCATAAAATTACCCTTCATTTTTGTGATTATTTTTATGTAGACATTAAATCAAAAGAACACTATCTCTAAGTCTAAGTATTCATTTTAAGCACAGTATCAAATATATCCCAGTTTTAAAATTCCAATATATTACAAAAGTCTCATTTTTCAAAAGGAACTTTTAGCAAAAAGAATAACACAAGTTCAATATTTCAATTCTTATACATGACATTTTCCCAAATAGTTAACTGTTTAGTCTTGAACAGTTCATTCCAGAGTTGTGTTTGGGAAGCTATAGTTGTCATTAATCACGTTCACTTGGCATCATTCTGATTTTCTTTGTTTTGAGTGTTATTAGAATGTATTTTTTTTATTCAAATCTTTTCTCTGTTGGCCACATAACCATGTGTAGTACGAGCCTCTTATAGCAGCACTTGGAATGACATTTCCCAAATAATTTGGGAGTACAAACTTAAATGCTCAAGTGAAAATACAGATCAATATATTGTATAGCTTGAAAATGTTGCTTCTGTACCAACACATGATTTGTAATGATCTTTAACTGTTGTCTGTGATTCTTATCTGATCCTTTGAGCCACTTTTAAAAGACATAAAATCTGATCAACGCATAAAAGGGTTTAACATTTCTCTTACATAGAAGAGTTCATAAAACAAAATAGATGTTTTTTCTTCATTGAACATTTATTACCATCTCAGAGATGGGTGTTCCCTGAAACAGATTTTAGGAAATGCTGGCCTAGAGTCAATCCAAACTGATAGCACAGCATGATGGAAAAGCAGTCGGATCTGGAACTAGGCTGACCTTTGAGCTAAAGCAAGTTTGTATTATTTGTTTTTCTGGGTTATTGGAAATTTCATTTAAAAGGAAAAAAGAAGCCTAGCTTTAAAAGATAGGGGGAAATAGTTGCTTAATAAATATTGGCTGATTCGCTTTCTTCCCCCTTCTCAGTGTTTTCTGTGGGGACTGCATCAACTGGACTCTTGGTCACGATTGAAAGAAAATACAACGAAACTCACTTGGACAAAAAGGGAATTTATTGGCTCGCATAAAATGACAAGCCTGGATTCAGGGCCCAGAAAATATAATTAGGAGTTGGTTTCTCTCCATCTCTTTACTCTGCCTTCTGTCATATTGGCTGTAGTATCAAGCATCACATGGTAGCAAGAGGTAGCTTGAAGCTCAACCCCAACAAGCTCTCAGGTTTCAGGGATAACAGAAAAAAATGAACATATTTCTCCTAGAAATTACCAAATAAATTTTGTTTGGACAGGGTCAGATGCCCAAGTCTTGATCAATTACTGTGCCCAGAGGAATGTACTCCAGTTGTTGGTCCAGGGTCCTGGGATCTACTCAACAACGGTGTGTGTGTGTGTGTGTGTGTGTGTGTGTGTGTGTGTGTGTGCGTGTGTGTGCGTGTGTGTGTGTGTGTGTGTGTGTGTGTGTGTGATGGATGTCAGGTTCTCAAAAAAAAAAGTGACTGGAACTGGAGCAAAAATTTAGGTTACAGTTCCCAGAAAGAATGTTAACAGATACTAGGCACCACACAGGTGATCCCCACTATAGACCCCCTCTTGTCAATCTAGACTCATGCATGAGGAACACAATCTTTTCTAAATATAAAGATAATTATGTCCCTAGAATACTCTGCTTCGATGCTCCAGAATCTCTAAGAGATCTCATTCTATCAATTCATTAATTATTTAAAATCTTTCTATTTGCATTTTTTAAACTTGGATCAAGTTTACATTCTTGACACACTGCTATGGTTGGAATCTTAAGCATCACACAAAGGTATATATGTTAAAAGATTTGGTCCCCCAAGGAAGTGCTACTGGAATTGAAAACTTTAAGTGAAAACTTTAAAAGCTGGGCCTGCTTGGAGAAGGTATTTAGGTCATGGGCGTGTGGATCCCCAGCCCTTTCTCTTCCTTCTTTTACTTCCTGACCATGAGGGAAGCAGTTTAGCTCTACTGTGCTCTTCTGCCTCCCTACAAGCCCCAAAGCAATGAATCCAACTGATCACAGGCTGAAACTTCCAAAATTATGAGCTAAAATAAACATTTTATCCTTGTAAGTTGACCATTTCAAGTATTTGTTATAGTACAGGAAACTTAGCTAACATACACATGCCAACATGCTTCTCTACCGAATCTGTACGCCAGTCTACAAACTGTCTCCTTTCTCAGCTTCCTTCCAAATCTTCCTGGACATCCTACCACATATTCCACTGTATCATATTAATTGCATGGTTAGTGTATGTCTCTCCTCTGTTCTGTATTCAATTCCTTCTGTGTCCTCATTGTAGCTCATGAAAACTGCCAAAGAGAAGTCACCTAACAGAAGTTTCCTAAACTTAAATGAATGAATTAAATAATGATGAATGAATACCTACGCATCACAAAGGTTACCTCCAAAATGTAACCCTCTTGGGTTGTATTAATAAGTAAATAATTTTAGTTGAATGTTAGATAAATAATAAAGGTATGAATTTCAATTAGTTTTAAGCTCCAAATTATCTCATGTGGACAATAAATAGCTGTGGTGTGTGTCTTTATAGATTTGAAGTGTTTCTATCTCTGTCTCTCTATTCTTCTCCTGATTTCTCTCCCCCATCCCTCACACACAGAGACACACACACACTGTATACATATATGAAACTAAATTTCCCTAGGAGCATGATTAATTCAAAAATTATATAATGCATCTTTAATTTTAAATGGGTTTTATGTGTAACCCCAAATGGTGAGAAACTCGGAGAAGGCAGTGGCCACAATTTTTTTTTTCTACAGCAAAATCTCTAAGTACAGCAAATTTTCTAACAATTTCTTTGACTACAAAGTATCAGGCAGGCTTCAGAGGGGAAAAAAAATCATCCAGAGTTTTCAACAGAAGGAACTTCTAAAGGTAGATGAAGCCAATGCCTTTCAAGGAAAAAAAAAAAAAAAAGTAGATTAGCCAATGTTGAAATCTCTACAGTCCCAGGAAGATTTCTCCTGCCTTGAAATTTGCTGAAGCAAGGTTTTCATCAATTATTCCCATGAAAGTATAAAAGTGCTGTGGGTTTATAATTCTTACTCTTGAAGGCAGAAGTTCCTTTTCAAAAATAATTTTTAAGACTTATATGACTTGTGTATGTTTTTATATGAGTGAAGCTTCATTAAACATATGGAATAATGTATGTTAAATACGTAGAGTTTTTAAGATGCCATGTATTTTATCCCTTTCCTTCCCCATTGGTAAGTGCTTCTAATTGCTTGTATATATCTCTCTATATTGGTATCGAGGACTGAACCTAAAGGTGCTTAAGCACTGAGTCTTATCCCCATCCCTTTTTTGTATTTTATTTTTTTCTAATTAGCTATACAGGACAGCAGAATGCATTTCAATTCATTGTGTACAAAAGGAGCACAACTTCTCATTTCTCCGGCTGTACCCAATGCAGAGTCTCACCGTTTGTACATGTACATAGGGTGATAGTGTCTGTCTCATTTAACCATTCTTCCCACTCCCACAACCCCTCCACTTCCCTCACTCCACACACCCTCCCCTCCCTTCATTCCCCTCTGCCCAATCCAAAGTTCCTACATTCTTACCCAGTACCCCTACCCCCATTATGGATCAGCATCTGCATATCACAGAAAACATTTGGCCTTTGGTTTTGGGGGGATTGGCTTATTTCACTTAGTATAATATTTTTCAACTCCATCCATTTACCTTCAAAGGCCATAATTTCATTCTCCTTTAAGGCTGAGTAATATTCCATCGTGTGTATATACCACATTTTCTTTATCCATTCATCTGTTGTAGGGCATCTATATTATTACTCTTAAAGTCTCCCCAATTTCTTTGAGACCATACTCCTCTAGTATTGTTCATGTTGACAGGAGACCATTTCTTAGTTCCAGATTCCAACCTAGAATCCAAGCTTTCTTATAAGCCCTGGAACAGCCTGGGACACCATAGAACAAAATCTGCAGCAAGACACTTACTTCAGAAACTTGAGTTTATAAGAAGTCAAGGGATTCTGAGCTTCAGAATCCGTGCAGTAGCGTAATGACAGAGGTGATGACAGCAATAACAGCTATGATGACACACTGACCAGGCTATTCCTGTTCATGTCCATCAAAACATTTCTTAATTCCCGATTTGCTCATGAGTCTCCATGTTTCCTGGGGCTTCCAATACTGTCTTCTCCCTGTTCCATTGATTCTGTGAACCAGTGTCCTTCTAATAGTAGGTACTCTAGAACTCTGCAAAGCCTTTTGTGCCTGTTATTAAAATTGGAGACCAGCTTTCTTTTGGTGGTTTTTCTAGTATGTGTTTTTCTATCTGTTCATTTAATTTTTTCCCCAATGTATTTCAGGTACATTCTTTATAATTATATATTATTCCATGTTATGTCCTATTGGAGTTTTAAAAGTCAAATCTGAGAATTTCTTTGAGTATAATTTTTTAAATCCAAACAATAACATGTATTTTTAAATTTTATTTAACTTTATTTCCTGTGCTTTCCTCCCTCTTTTTATTGATGAATATCTTGATTAGTCAAGATAGGATTAAGCATACACTCTGAGTCAAATTGATGTCTTAAATGTTTAAAGTAACATGTAAAATAATACATAACAATGTCTAAATGTCTAAAAATGCTAATCAATACTTTTGTTCTCCTCTGGAAAACTAGGATATTAGAATTCTTAATTTCAACTTCACAATATCTGAGGGGTGTTTTTTTCATTTTCTTTTATCTTTAAAATACTCAATTTTTTTAATGTAGTGTACCAACAAGAGGAAAGGCATTTATGAAAAATCCACAGCTAACATTGTATTCAATGATGAAAAACTGAAAGCTTTCCCTCTAAGATCAAGAGGAGCGTAAAGATGACTTATTTCACCACTCCTATTCAACATGGTACTGGAAGAGCTAGCCAGAGCAATCTGACAAGAAAAAAATTAAGGGTATCAAAATCATAAAAAACTATCATTTTGTAGATGATATGATCACATATATGGAAAATCCCAAATAATCTCTAAGACAACTACCAGAGCTAATAAATTTAAGAAAATTATTTGTTACAAGATCAATCCTCAAATTTATTGTCATTTCTATATACAAACAATGAACAATTTAACAAGGAAACGGAAAGCAATCATTTACAACAATAGCAAAAAGCATAAAACACTTAATTTTAAGTTTATTCAAAGGATAAAAGAGTTGCACAGTTAAAACTATTAAACACTTCTGAAAATAATTAAAGAAAACCTAAATGAACTGAAAGCTATCCTGTGCTCATGAGTCGACAGAGTGAATATTGTTCAGATATAAATATCCACATGAAGTGATCTAAAAAATATTCCATGTAATCTTTACCAAAATTGCAATAGTTTTATTTGTAGAAACAATCTACAAATTTATTCAGAATTGCAAGGGCCTCTAAATAGCCAAAACAATCTTGAAAACAAATAACAAAGTTAAAGGACTCATTTACCAATTTAAAAATGTACAACAAAGCTACCATAACCAAAACAGCATGGTACTGACATAACTAGAGTTAAGAAGCACAATACAAAGTTGAGAAGTCAATTGAGATATCTGGAGCTACGTGAATTTTGAGGAGGGAGCCATACCTATTTGAAAAGGTAAGAGTCTCCAACCAATTGTGCAGAATAATCACTTAAACATAGGGCTAAAAACATAAAACTCCTAAAAAAATAAATCATAGAGGAAGTCTTCATGACCTGGGATTTGGCAGTGGAATCTTAAATGTAATTGCTGATTTGAACTGTATTATTTGTTTTCTTTTTCCTTTTTTTGATAGTAATTTATTTTTTTCCCTGAATATTTTCTGAGTTTGTTCATAAATTTCGATATTTTTGAGAGGAAGATCTATTATCAGAGTCCTTATCTTATTGGGAAAATAATAAAAATTTCTAAAGCTGGAAATCATTTTAAAGAAATGGGTAATGTACCTTAAACTCAAATACAAAATTTTTTATTCTTTGGGAAATTTATAAAATAGCATGATATATATATATTTTCAGATGGGTCTACTGGTCTGATTTTTTTAATGCTATTTTTTCCTTTGTGAGCTGCATACGTACATTATGTCTTATCTACAGTTTCCAGATGCAAAGTCTTTGTAGTAAAGGTAAGAACTTAAAGACATGGTAGAAAGTATTTGTGTTTATTATACTCCAGATACTTATGAGTTTAACCTCCAATTTTACAGTTCTTGTGCCAAAACCCAACTTTACAGCTAATTTTCTGAAGTGGCATGCCTTTATGGAATTCCCCCAATGCATTTAAAATTATTCTTTAGAAAAATGTGGCACATATGGAATTAGGATTTGGGATATGTTACCTCCAAACTGATGTGATAACCTGCTAGATGGAAAATATACCCAATATTAATAGGTCTGGAAGAAGAAACTATAGCAATATGAATGTTTTATGAGGCTGGCATTGACACTTCAAAAACAAACTCGGTGTAGTGGATAGGTAATCCAGACATAAAATCAATAAGGAAACAACAAACTATACAATACTACTGAGCAAATGGATCTGCAGGACTTATACCAATGTTTCCAACCCAACAGCAATAGTGTTATGATTTGGATAGGAAGTGGCACATATTAAATTAGGATTTGGCATATTTCACCTCCAAACTGGTATGGTATCCTGCTAGATGGAAAACATACCTGAATGAATGCCTCTTTGTGTGCAAAATCCTCTATGGCCTTAACACGCCAAATGCCAATATTTTATTAGGATTTCTAATCCTTCTTTGAACTCTTTAATCATTTAAAATTTTTAAAGTAACAATAACTTTAAAATTTTATTTAGTGTCCTCCTATTCTTGATTTCTACTTTTAGTTTTTGTTGCATCTGCTGACCTCTCTCAGGCTGGGTTGTTTCTGTTAGTATTTAGTAAGAATCTCTGGAACCCAGTCTGGCTGGGTTATTAAATTGGTCATAGAATTGCATATAACTGTTAAGTTTAGTAGAAAATGTAGCTTTACTTTCACTTAACCTCAAAAAAAGTACATATATAGTTGACTATATGGCAACCAATTTCATAAGGACAGGCAAATTTATCACTTTTGGAGAACTTAATCCTGAAAATACTTTTAGGTTTTCAGACACTACTTTAATCACTGAAAATAAAGATGACTAATAGATTTTACTTCCAAGTCCTAAGAGTATACTTACTTTATTTCTTTGCTGAAAACTGGACAGAAAGAGAACACCTTGGATACTTAAAAGAATAATGGGTAGAGTTTTTTTTTTATTATTATTATTCCTGTTTGGTAAGGCTGCTTCTTTTGGCTGGAAATTTCATATTTGAATCTTAGTTTGATCTCTTTGTCTTACTTAGGCAAAGGTTAAACCTCTGTGATCAAGGAGAATGAAAATATTAGTGCTGCTAGGTCAAAACCCAAATGCACTATTATTATCCATTTTTAATGCTAGAGCTTTAGTTTTCTGTTACTTATAAAAGGATTTATTTCACATGTCTTTATTTCGGTATTTTATTATGTATTTGTTAGTTTGAATCAGCATGGGTCATTTATGTCATGTTTTATGAGAAGGTGGAGAGTTCAAGGTGAACATCTACATATGTTCACCATGTGGCTAAGAATCACCTTAGGATTGTCTGAAAGTAAAATTTCTGGGTCAAAAAGCTTGTTTATTTACATGTTTCAGCTTTTCCAGAATTCCCTTCCCCCCAAAAATGATGTGTTGTTGTACCTTTCTTGTCATTCTGAGTGTACCTATTGCCCCACACTTTTGACTACATTATTATATTTTTGGGGAAAATTCTTTTATGGTATCTAACTTTATTTTTGGCCTCACTATTGCTTTGCAATTTTCTCCATTTTTATTTGTATTTAGCTTCATTCTGTGATGGACTCCATTCTTCCTAGAAAGGCAACACCCTTTAACTCTTGTACCTTCTTTACTTCCATGAATGAGCAATACATAATAATTAATGATGATCATGATATTACCTTATTCTCCACTAGCATACAATTAGCCAGAGGTAAGCAGCCTCATTCCCATTTTATAAGGATGACTAACTTTAGAAATAGGAGAAAATTGAAAATTATGTCCAAGATCACAGAGCTATGAAATTCACAAATCAAACCTAGGAATGTGGTGCTAGTGTCCATGCTTGAAAACACTACCCTGCATTAGTGAGGGCATCTTTAAAGCTGATCCCAAACTGCCTAAAGAAATAAACAAAATGCAACTATTTTTTTAAAAAAGGAAATTTCAAGGTAAGGTAAAATACTCATAATGAAATGCTAGCAACCTTCCTTCCCATCAGAGTGGACCTGGGGGATTCATCCTAGCTGTGGCAGAACAAAGTTTGATAATCAAGACTCATTGTTACTTAATGAAATATTTAGGCTAATTGGATATTACAAAAGATTCCTGAAATGAAATTTCCATGTTCGTCAATGTTTTCTAGACAAAATTGATTAGCAACCACACTTATGTACTCTGTGTCTATACTTTGGGGAAGAAAGCACCAGCCATATGAATCCTAGGCTCCTTAAATAAACCAACCAAAAAGATGGCTGGCACTGACAGTGAAGAAAACCTATTTTCTCACATCCCCTTCTCTAGAATATAGTTCTTTCATTTTTTTCCAATAAATATTTATTGAAGCCAGAAGTTAACGTGGATATAAAAAGAACATACCAGGTGGCAGGTTATAGTAGTTTAAAAGGACGGATGAAAGGGGGTTCCTTTGGTGCTTGGAGCAGCATCCGTTGTCATAATTAGCAAAATGTTAGCTTAAGAGCTCAAAATTTAAATAGAAAATTATCTTTCTTTTGATGACCCCTGCCCCTGTCTTTTGAAGGTACTCTTCTTGTCTGACCATCGCCAGGTATGAGTTAGAACATTTCTCACAACCTTTTCAACTCAATAATCTATTCACCACAGAGAATCTACAATATGCCTTTCATGTGTAAAGAAAATTCTTACTCAACCTGTAAAAACCTAGCAGATGGTACAGTAATTTGTATATCCATACATGCATACAGGATATATTCTTGGAGAATGAATCAGATTCATGTTACATTTATTTAAATATTTCATCATATTTAATTTTAATTCATTTATCCATAGTTTTAACCTCTGTAAGAACATCCTTTATTTAAATTAATAGACAGGTAAATTGCATCAACAAAACTGAAGCATTTAATGTTGAATTTAACTGACATGCATGAAGTCATTGTATTAAAATATTGGTTATCCTATTGTTTTTGCACAGATGGTGCCAGTAATTAATATTATGCTATTTTCTTCATCAGGGGATTCCCTGCTGACAAAATTCATATAATATAAAATGAAGTGCTCTATTATACTATCTAAATAGATGATGTATAGTTTGTGTATTTATTAGTGGTAATATATTTTCTCAGATGCAAAGTATGTAATAATCCTAATGGTCAATGTATTATTCAAATTAATAAATCTAAGATGGACAATGTGGTTTACTCTTAAAAAAAAATCCTCACTGCATAGCTGATCATAGATGTGTAACAAATGTGTTCTGTGCCATCTGGTTTCTGAGAACAATATCAATTTCAAGTTAGAAAAGGTATCTAAGTAATGAAAAGTAGCAAAGAACAACATAATCTATCACTTTTAAGAAGACTTTCTGAAGGGAGGTATCTCTTGAATGGTCAATGGATATACTCTTTACTATACGATCAATGCTAAGGAACCTGAGCAACATGGCTATATATGAGCACATAAAATGAGTTTAAAACCTGTCTCTTTGTAATCAAGGGCTATATTTAGCATAAATCCTCAGAAAGTTGATACATCACCTGACCAGGAAGAAAAGGTCTATGGCTTCCATCTGGAAGTAGGACCCTCAAGTTGACACCTTGGGGACATACCTGAATTGCACTACCACCTACAGAAGTCATCAAAAGTAGAAAATTGATTCTAATAAACTCTTTTTGACTCTTTCAGAAGGATCAAAATAGAATAAACTAGTTTTCATTTCTAAAAGATTTTTAAATCATCATTATTTCTAAAGTGCCATGGAAAGGCTGTTTCGATTACCTGCAGTTCTCAAAATGGTAAATTTCCAGCCAGAGAATTTTCATTAGCAAACAATGTTTTTAAAGTAAGGAAATGCAGAAATAAATAAAAGGCACCATTTATTCCCAGGTTTTATTTTCTAAAATTAGGATTGGGTTAGAGCCCCTATGGGAACCTTCCAGTCTTTGAATGAATTATTCTTATCTTCTCTCTGCCAAAGGTTCTTGTTCTTAATAGAGAAATGTCTTCATTTAGCCGACCAGGACACAATGAAAACCTTAGCAGAACCTCTTTTTGAGATCATGATATTATCATGAAATAACAATCTTTCAAATTACTGAGCATCCCCATTTTAGACTCATTATTTCTCACTTTTGTTTAATGATGAAGCAGACCTATGTAGTCTAACGTGGGGAACTTAACACATGACTTTCTTTGGTCTGAGAAGCAAACCTAGCAAATTACTGTTGACTAGAAAAGGTCTGGATGCACCTGCCACACAGCAAGGGGCCCAGTGCCTGGCAAGACAGAATGTGAAATGAATTGAACAAGGTAGAATATCACCCCTTATTTTTAACTCGGGGAGTCACCAGTATCTGCACCTTTGCTCTTTAATCTGTGGGCTGTGCTAGATTTCTATAACTCCTTCACAAAAACACAGCTAGCTCACAACCCCTGGCAGAGAAGCGACTTGCATATAGAGAAGGACTTGGATTCCAAATGATCTTGGCAACTCTGAAGGATCTCCCTTTTGGGGGAAAAAAAGTTCTTTCTATAATCATCATGAAAAGAATCTAAATTCACCTTTATTTTCAAACTAAATACCTATATATGCTACACTATATGATATGATTTAGAGGAAAACCAGTGTTATTGTGAAACTTCAAATTACAAATACCCATGTACTGGTCTCTTTACTATTAAGAAACTGGCTTCTTGGCATGGTTTGCTGTGGCAAGAAAAGACAAATGCAATGGATCCCTTAAAATCCTGTTATTTGAGAGACTGCTAATAGTGTATGAAATTTTAGTAAGGACATTAAAATTCTAATTGTACATCAACTCCAGAGCACTTTGTGGAGAAATAAGATATTTTAAAATTATTTTAAAAACACCTAATGAAATGTGAATGCTTTCTTGAATGTTTAAAAAAATATTTTAAAAGGTAGTTTATTAAGCATCTTAACTTTTATATTATGTATATGTAGAATACCAATCCCACTTATAAATGAATACATTGAATACAAGTGCCACTTATAAAAAAAATTGCATTTGCCAATCCCGTTTGATAATTCTATATACTTTATATAATTTATTGCTGCATTATTTCCATAATCAATGTCGACTTTTGTAATAAAAGTAAAACAGTTTTATTTAGATAATAAAACACTTTTCTAAATTAATATTTATTCTGAAAAATATTTTAAATTATAAAATAAGGTAATTGAAGATCATTTGAAAAATGGTTATAGAACTATATTCTGAATAAGCTATGCATGTCTTTCATTTTGCATCAGAATATGTGGTAAAAGAACAAACTAAAGATAGGACTAACAAGCATGTGAATTAGACACGTGAAAAATTAGGATGGGTTTTGTAACAATATAGTAATAAAGCACAAAGGAGTATATTTCTGGAAAGCCTTTTTTCCATTCTTAATAAGTCCACACATTTACTATGGGTATCCAATTCAAATTTACTGATAGAACCCATTACATTTACCTTAATCTCTTGCAATGATAGGAAAAATACTTTGTTGATCATTAACCATGCCTTATATCTACATGCTTCCTTTGCTGGTATTTCTTATTCTGAATTTACTTTGATTTAGATTATAAAACTGGAAATTACTCTGAAATTATTTTTTCCCTTTGAAACTTAAAGAGACTTTAGAAACCATCCCAAACCTCTAAATTTCAAAAAACAAAAATAGAAAACAAAAGTGTTTGGCCTAAATTTCACATAAATAAATTACAGCTGGGAACCTTTTGTTGTCCCGACACCTAAGCAACACCTTCTTAGGTTCTGTGTCTCTCGGGGGCCTGGAACATGATCCATATGCCTTGATCTTATATATTTATGTATGGTTGTACAAGTTAATGAAGGGGTGAAGAACAAAGGACAAAAGGAAGAGGAGAAAGAGGGAAGAAGGAAGAAAATAAGGAAGGAAAGGAGGAAGGAAATATTGATAGACTATAGTTTATAAAGCATAAAAAAGGATACCTGATAAATGACAGGGCAGTATTGAGCTACAATCAGCTTAGGATAAACAGGCCATGTTCCACTCATGCAATTCTCAACTCAAGTCAGTCATTTGGTTAAGGCTTTGTTGTTTAAGTGGATTGCACACACATACTTAACTGTGTGTATATAAATATGCATTGTTTGTATGGAAGAATAGATGTGAATTTAGAAGATATTTTGAAAACACAGGAAAGAACAATAGTATATTTTATAACAAACTTTTAAAAATTAATGTTCTCTCTTTGCCTAAGTTAGAAGAAAAAGCTATAACTTCATGTGTTTTTCCTTCCATATATATATTCATTATAATCTAGTTGATTTGTGTTTCAAAAAGAATTTCTGAAAACAACAGATACAACTAAAGTAAATGTCTTTATCCAGACAAAGAGTGATATAACAATACTACCATTCCTCTTGACCTTTTAAATGTCCTTATGAGTGCCTTCCTTGGTCTTTCTTCAAAATGAATTACATAGCTCTACTAACTACTAACATAGTTAGAGGCAGTGTGATAGTAAATAGCCTTCTGTTGAAGTCCCCACTTACCTTAGTGCCTAGGTGTTATCCTTATCTCCAAACCATCCCCTGTGAGGCAACCCATGGCTAATGACTGAGCAGGGATGAACATGAAAGACTTGCTCTCAGCATCAAGAGAGCCAACTTGGGTGCAACTAGGACTGTAGTGTTCAGTTTAGTTTCAGGGTGACACCAGACTTCCCCCACAACTCACTTGGTGGATGAATTTCTTTCCCTGGTCTATCTTGCATTCCCTCACATCAATATAGATTTTTCCTGAGTGGGCAATTTAATAGGTTTCTAGCCTGAGTTGTTCTCAGACTCTTCTTCCAAGACACCCTCCTAAGAAGTACAAAAGACTAAGCAATGCCTCAAGAGTCAGAAATCAAGCACTAACACCTCAGTCTGAGATTCTAGAAAATCTATGGACCAATCTAATCTCCAGTTTTCTTATCTGTAAGAAGGTGATAATGACACTTATCCTCATCACAGAATCCTTGAGATTCACAATGTAAATAAAAACTCTTTAGAGTTACATAAAAATTAGCATTTAGTTAGCACGGTTAGATCTTATTTAAAAAAAAAAAACCAAAATTTTTATCAAGAGAAATAATTGTATTCACTTTATAGAGAAACTACTTCAAAACATTTTTTTATGTTTTAATTCAATGCTGAATGTGAATCTTGGTTTTGTGAAACTGTGGTTACCTTAAAGCTGAACTGTCTCAAACTAATTAGAAAAGAATTTAGGTCACAAGTCTTTAAAAAAAAAAAAAAAAAAAAAACTGTCACTGAGTTACTGAGAAATGGAGCCAGGTCCCCCCTGCACAGCTCACAGAATGAGTCTACTTACACAATCAAAACCCCGATGGACCCACACCTTCTATGTCCCCACAGAGAAAATTCTCAGGGTAGAGAACAGGGGAGTAGAGACTTCAGTTGAGAAGCTTTCCCCTCTCCCTTTCTTCCCCTCCACCTCTGTCATATACTTTTTCTTCTCCTCTTTCCTCCTCTCCAGGAATCTTCAGTGGGCACTATCCCTGCATGGAGACCAACTGAGGTAGAGAAATTTAGAAGTTTACACCATATCTTGATTGTTGTCTGGATGTTTGAACTTCTGAATATTTCTGTTCAAGGGAAGAGATAACTGAGAAAGTCATTTGTGTCTCCTATCTGGACAGTTCTAAAATGCAAGATAGTTGATGTATTCTTGCTGCTGAGGACCTGAGGCTTGGTGTAGACAGAAAGTCATTTGCTACAGGTGGAGGGGCCCATAGTGCAGCAGGAACTGTCTCAACCTGTTAGGAGACAGCCAAATGGAACTGCTGGCATTTTTTTTTCCGAAAGGCTTCCCCTTCCTAGGGGGGGTTTCAGCGATTGAATTGGGCTGGAGGATCTCAAAAAGTTACACATCCCATGAGCTCTGAGCTGAATCTGAAAGAGCCAGAACAAAGCAAAGAACACCTTCATACAGCCAACTGTGTAGGAGCCAGACCCCAAACAGAAAGGTGTGCTAGTTTGGGCTGGGTGGAAGGAAAGCAGAACTGCCTTCCTCCAGAATCCTGTCCTCTCATGACAGATCTGATCAGCATGGGAGCAGGGGCAACACTCTGACTTGGATTGGAAATTTATAAAATGGATTGAACTAAATTCTAGTAACCAAGAATGACCAGAAATTTATGAAATCTGCCTGAGGTTTCATTAAAAACACAGGACATGGCAATTCCACAGAGTACAAGTGGAAGCAGTGATTAAGAAGAATCAAATCATTTTATACCCCACTGAGTTCAAAATCCTCAATAAACTAGCTACACATCAGTAGGTAATTTGACCTGAAAATTATTCAAACTGAGTAAGACTGCAAAATATTAAAACCAAGGAACATGTATCAGAAATAAGGGGTCCCAGTGCAGCAAGGGAATCCATTTATGGGCTGAGAATGTGGATTTGGGGCTCAGAACAAACTGAGTTGTAATCTTAGTTCTTTACTTACCGGCTGAGTAAATTTCTTAGGCTCACTATGGCTTGGTTTGCTGGTTTGAAATTGGAAATAACTACCTCTAAATTTCTTGTGAAAAATAAAATTACAAATGTATAGCACTGTATTTAGCACACAGGAGACATTCATATGGTAGTGAATCTTATTTATAATACTGTTATTCAAGATAGAATCATAAGGTTTTTAATATCAAACTAGATGACAGACCATTTGATTCTTCAATGGCTGACCCTGCGCTAAATGGATTCTTTAGAAAAATCAGAGTTGCACAATGTAAAATTTTGAAATTTAGCCTATTCAGGTTTTTTCCCCTATTTTTCCAATATAGACCACTCTTAAAAATCTGAAATGTGGTTAATTTTTAAAAGCTAAGTAAAAATTAAAATAAGATCACTTACAGAATTGGGCCCTTTAGAAGAAGTTAAGAGATAATTTCTGAAGTTGAAATTCATTGGAAAAATAGCTTCTACCACATCACCTTTCCAAATACATCCGCTAATACACTGTACAGTTTAATAAGGGGCTACAGTTGTGCCATCTTGTATATTTATTTGTTTAATGAATTAGGGGTACTCATGTTTTGTCCACAAAGACATAGAACAAACAACCTGCTTATTAGTTTTCTCCTAAGCTTCCAAGAATTCCCTCTTTTTAGATTTGCCCAATTGTCAGTATTTTTTCTTCTCTCTTTTTCTGGCCCATTATCTGCTTAGTAATGGATCCCTTCATCCCAAACAGCAGCTTTATGTTCTCTGTGCTCCAAAGGGGCAGATAGACCAATCAGAATTCATCAAGCTCTGGCACTCAAAGGCTGCACTCTGGCTCTATCCTCTCTGTTGATGTTCGGGTTTGTTTTTTGTTTTGTTTTCTACAGCACACATAGTTTAAAAAAAAAAAAAAAAGATTTCCTTTCAGCCGATAGTTTTGCTCATTGTGCTGGCTCAGGGCTTAGAAAGACATAAATTATTTTCCAAGCATGTTCTTCAGAACAGGGGCTATACCATCCCTGCCTCTGGAGCACTTCACAGCTCCCAAGCTCTCACAGGGTGCTTGCTACCAGTGCAGGCAGGCAAGGGAGCAGAGATATCATGTCTGGTTGGCTTGATAGGGTAGTGTGGACTGGAAGTCAGTCTGCTTGTACCTCTCTAGTCCTATGAGGTTTTGTCGGCCCACAGGGATTAGCTTTAAAGTACTGAATGGGTGGCTGGGGTGTATTTCATAGTAGAGCTCTTGCCTGGCATGTTTAAGGCCCTGGGTTTCATCCCCAGCACTACATATAAACATACATGCAATAGAAAAAATAAGTTACTCAGTGGGATAGTAGTGACCCTGATAATTGTTCTAAATTATAGTTAAACTTATGGACTGCTGAGGATAGAACTGTTTTCAGGACCCTCCTATGATTTTTGTTGTGACTCTTGAGGGAAGAAATAGAAGTACCTAAGTAAACAGGATTTTGAAAATGCAGTATAACTGGAAGAAAATTCTGGAAAGGGGGATAAAAGGGAAGAATTGCATATTATTCTAGAAAATTTCTCACAGTGCCATCAAAATCTCTTTAAAAATGATTTTTTCACCATATTAAAAATCTGACATCTATTAAACTATATCAGATATATTTTAGCTATCAGGATATTACATTCCTTTGAGATGTGGCAATTGCCATATAGTGATAGTCTTTATTTCTGAGTCAAAGTAGGTGGTCCCACAGTCCTCTGAAATTCTTGATAGAGAGTGAACAGAGAAAACTGGGATTTTCACTGTTAATACTATATGTTAACTAGCATATGATTATGACAATAGGGAGAAATATGCATAAGTGCTATTTGCTAAGAGACATGTACTTACAGAAGAGATTTATTTTTAGAGTAAAAATAGCAATGATTATATGTGAGGAAACAAAGACTAAGTATAAAATTTCTGAAGTAAGTCATTCAGTTTTTCTCATATTTGTATCTTACAATAGAAAATATATATATCATATTTATTGAAGAATTAGATACATGATGCAGAGTTTTGTCAAAGAATGAAACATAGACCTTGTAAGAAGATCAAAGGACAAGGAAGTTTGAGCAAATTACCTTATCATTACTAAATATATCATTGTAGAAGACTGTATTTTCTAAATATGGCCAAAGAAATATGTCCAGTCTCACATACCCTTCCAGAACCTTGCCATCCTCTCACCTTGTTCTCTGTCATTGAGTGGATCAATGAATAGAATGAAGAAGTGATGCTGAATGGCATCCAAGGCTAAAGTATAAAAGATAACATAGCTCTCACCTGGTCTTTGTCTCAGAACTTTTACCATTGGAGGCCAGCCACCATATTGTGAGGAAGCTCAGATTGCATGGAGAGGCTGTATGTGAGTATTCAGGCAATGGTCCCAGCTAAAGTCTCAGTCACTAACCAGCATCAACCAGGAGATGTGTGAGCAAGGTAAGCCTTCAGGAGATTCTACTCACCAGCTTTCAAGCTGCCCAAGACAATGCCAAAGGGAGCAGAAATGGGGTACTATCAGAAACCTTTACACAAATTGCAGATTTGGGTTTTTTGTTTTTGTTTTTATTTTATTTATTTATTTATTTATTTTGTATCGGGGATTGAATGTAGGGGCACTTAACCACTGAGCCACATCCCCAGTCCTTTCAAAAATATTTTATTTAGACCCAGGATCTTGCTGAGATGCTTAGAGTCTCACTAAATTGCTGAAGCTGGCTTTGAATTCATGATCATCCTGATTCAGCTTCCTGAGCCACTGGGATTACATGCGTGTGCCACCATACTTAGCAAATTGCAGCATTTTGAGCAAAATAAGCGTCATTATTTTGGACCATTTTGCTTTAAGTGGGTTTGCTACATAAATTATGAGAACTATTTGGTCAGGAGAGTAATGACATTTTCTAACACACATCAAAATACTGGAACAGTTTACAACAGTGTTTAGGGCATAAGAAACTTGTATTTTGGCTAAGCCATTGCTTGCCCAAATGCTTACCTTGTAGTGAGGACAGAACCTAGTGCAATTTACGTGGAAATCACGTGCTGAAAAAGCAAGACACTTAAACTTGCCATGCTAAACTCTCAACTAGGAGATTAAAGAGTCAGGAAGAGTAAAGGAGATATTTGTTACCTGAACATACACACTATTCTTTTTATTTTATTTTTTGCAGTTGTAGATGGAGACAATGCCTTTATTTTATTTTTATGTAGAGCTAAGGATTGAACCCAGTGCCTCACACATGCTAGGCAAGCACTCACCCTGAGCCCCAGCCCATGCACAGCATTCTTACTCTGTCTCTATTTTGGTGGTAACCTTCTACTAATGTTTTTGTGTAATTAACACAATTTGACCCAAGTACTTTGGATTGGGCTGTCACTAATGGTACTTCAGCTGCTTGCTTCATGGATGAGGTGATGCCCAGTCTGGTTAAGAAGAGGGATTCATTCCTCTGTGTACAGTAGTTGGCGCAAAGATGAGCAAGTCACCTAAGCAGAACTAATCAGCATTGTCTTGGACATGAAGAAAGAGGACTTTGATTTTTTTTCTTTATATTAAACTATGTGGACACAGTAGCCATATTCCACTCTACCTGGAAAATCCCTGATTGAGAATGGAAATTGGATAGGGAAGTAGAGAAAGGTCATGAAAAGAGAGTCTAAGTCCACAATGATGGCATATGAGATTACAGAGCCAACCATGCCTAATGCTAACCTCAACCCTCTTTATTATTTCATTTTATTTTTTGCTGAGATCTTGGTTACTTGTCAGCCATAAGTCCTAACTAGTGATTATAGAAACTGTTCAACCAATATGATTCATGTTGAGAGGTACACATAACAAAAACATACAGAGACTAGGATGTTTTCCTAAAGGTCACAATACTCAGGAAAATACTCAGTAAAGTTGGACGGTTCAGATAAAATTATAGACACTGTTCCACAGACAGTATCAGAAAATGAAGATAAGCCAGTAATACTAGGAAATTCTAAATTAAAGAAATTCTAACTATCAAATCACACATACAAAGGACCTCAATATCACAGAAATAAAGAAATGGAAAAGTATCAAAAGAAAAAAAAAAGCTGTCTCTATTCCCTGATAATGAATTTGTTACCATCTGTATAACATGCTATAATATGATGGTTTTATATCCCCCAAACTCTTAGATATCAAAAATTGTGTTACAAAAATAATTGTTTTAAAGGAAATAAGAGGTTAGGCCCTAGACAGCGATCAATATACCACAACAAATTTTCCCTTGCAGATATCTCAGTGATATATGGATTTTCTAGTGAGAAGTTTATTTTGTACTGAAAGATGGAGTAAGAGAAATCAACACAGAAAGTTGTATGGACAACTAAAGATTGCCTCTGGAAATGAGAATTGAGAAGGTAAAGAAACTTTCGAAAATGCTAAAGATAATAATGACGACAATCACCTTTTATGTGTATCTTGAACAAGAACAACAAGGAAAGGATTGAACAAAACAGAACAGAAAATACAAAATTAATAAATGGTAGAAAGTGAGTACAGTTCTGTTTTACTCCCACTGTCTATCAAAGAGAGGTATTTTTAATCTAGGAAGAGTATAAGAGGGTTGCGGGAATTGATACCCAAGTTAGATGAAGGGATCGCCAAATGCCAAGATGTTGTGAGGAGTTCTATTCTCTTCACCAGGAAAACTGCATCCCAATGCTTATAATCTCTTTGGAAACTTCAGTGGGGTGGGAAGCTAGCAAGCTCAAGACCACTGAGGGCCTGTGGTGTGACTCTGGTCACAGTGGAAGGAGCGCATGTTTAGCATACAGGTGGCTCAGAGTTCGGTCCCTAGCACCTCCCCAGCAGCAACAACAAACAATAAATGCCATTGAAATGTATTTGAAAAGGTAAAATTAGACACTGGGGAAACTTGATTTTTATGCCCTTAAAAATTAACAGGGTTTACTATTAAACTAGTTCATAAAACATTTAGTAAAGAAACTAATGATCATTTTTACCAGCAGAGGTTCATCAAGAACAAGCTCTGCACTGCTAACATCATTTCTATTTTCACACAAATACTGTAGAAAGGGAACAACAGTACAGTCCAGTTCTTTGACTTCCTAGTTGTGTGACAGGGCATATAAATACAACAGCCCCTCTTACACTGTAGCCCACATAATGTTAAACACTTTGTATGAATTTGTATAAAGCAATTAAGAGCCCTGCAGACTCCTTGGTTTTGCCACCTCCTGTGTGATTTGCGGCAAATTACCTAAATTCTCTGCACCTCTTCTTAAAATAGGAATAGTAAAAATGTCTATGCCTTGGGTTGGTTGAGAAGCTGGGCAACTAAATATCTTTAAATCATTTAGAACAGTGTCAATCAGGCACAAAGTTAGCACAGTTATATTGAATCAAGTTTCACTTTTGGGAACTTATTTATCAGTTGGGACAAAGTGGAGAAATAAACTCTAGGAAACTACGAATATGTATATTTGTTCCAAATGAATACAGAAAAGAAAGTATGTATATTGCTTAGCGACTTGGTATCAATATCATTTATTCATTTATTTAAATGTATGTAAACTGAGTTCTAATATGTACCAAGCCCTGGAGTAAGCATGAGACAGAATTGGAAAGTCAAGACTGAAAATAAAGATCATTCAATCGTATTCAACTTTTTCTTTTCTTTTTTTTCTTTCCCTCTTCTTTCTTTCTTTCCCTCTTTCCTTCTTTCTTTTTTTCCCTCTTTCTTTCTCTTTTTTGGTAAGGAGTAAAATTAGACACCAGGAAGCTTCATTTGTATACTTTAAAAAAATCCAGGATTTAATACTAAATTAGTTTTAAAAACATTTAGTAAAGAAAACAATGTTCTTTTGGAATCGGCAGAGATTCATCAAAAATAAATTTCAGTGTCATGACCAACAGACCCTGCTCCGTTCAATGTCTGATGTGCTTTGAGAACCTCAAATAAAGCAGTATTAGAATGGAATGAAAATATGTAGGGTGCTAAATCAGAACAGAAAAATATTTGGACAAAATACAAAAGATTTAACCTAAAAAGATACAATTGAATAGTACAAATACTATTTAGATTTGCAAGTATATAATAATAATAGTAATCATTGTTGTTGTTATTATTAGCAGTATAGGAGATTAAACCTAGGGATACTCTATCATTGACTTGTATCCCTGCCCCTTTTTATTTTGAGACAAGATCTCACTAAGTTACCCAAACTGTCCCTAATTTATGATTCTCCTGCCCAAGCCTCCCAAGTCACTGGAATTATAGATGTGTACCATAGCACCTGGCTTTAAGTATAATTTTATTTTTAAATAATATATGCTGATGTAGACAGTTCCTTTTTTACTTTCCAAATTTCTAATCTGTCTCATTTAATCCTATCATACCTTATCTTTATAACTTGGGCACTAATATAAACATCTTTATAGTGTATACACATATGTCTAATACATATACATGCTTATGTATATAAAGTATGTAATCTATTTACGCATGAATTGTATTATGTCATTCTACTTTGTAACATGTTTATTTCATCTGAAAATGTATAGTTCCATGTTATTAAATATTTATCACCAGATGGGCATGGTGGTGCATGACTGTAATTCTAGCGACTCGGGAGGCTAAGGCAGAAGAATTGCAAGTTCAAAGCCAGTCTAAGCAATTTAGTGAGGCCCTGGGTTACTTAGTGAGATCCTGTCTCAAAATAAAAAATAAAAAAGGGCTGGGAATGTGTTTCTGCGATTAAGTGCCTTTAGGCTCAATCTACAGTACCAAAATTAAATAAATAATTAGATGACTGAATGAATAAATAATAAACATCCATCACCATAGTGCTTAGTGGTACCTAGCATAATCCAATTATACCCTTTGCAAACAACTGTGTGGCTGAGCTAACTTCTGACTGCCATGTCCCTTCCTATTCCTTCCTATGCACACAGCTGAACTACATTTCCTTGCCTCCCTTGAAGCTCTATGACACTCTGGAACTAAGTTATAGTCAAGGAAAAATGGACAAAAGGCATGGGACTGGTACATGGTTTTACATGCTCTTTCTTCTTCCACTATGGAATAACTTTGAGAGTCATGAGTTAAAAATGATAACAGCTGCAGGACTAAAAGATTGGGAGACTTGAACCATCAGTTAAAGAAATTTTATATGACTAAGAAATAAACTTCTTTCTTCTTTGAGCCATCATAGTTTTTTTTTTATTGTTGAAGCAACCAGCATTACTTCAATTAATGCACCATGAGTATACCCCATTTCTCCTTCCCTCTTCAAAAAATAGGTAAGTTTCAAAACTGTGCCAACCTGTTATCTGCTATCTAGTTGTTTCTTCAACTGTAATTCCTTTAATGATGGAGAAGATGACATGTGTGCATACACCCCCACAGACACACTCAAAACTTCCATTAGCATTTTTTGGAAGAACTTGAAATTTTTAAGAAAAAGACGAATAACAAAAACTAATATTAAGTCATTGGTTTCCACCAGATCCCATTCTGATTGCTATTGTTATCTAAATTTGGAAATTTCCAAATAGTAGTGGTAGTCTGCTTATTTGGAGTAACACTCAACAGAGCCAGAGACAGAGAGTAAAGTGATAGCAAAATGCAAGTTCTACAACATTTAAGACCAATGCATAGTATTCAAGTTGGAATTAATTTGCATTCTCATGGGATTTGGAAGTTATTACATTCATCTTTGTGTTATAATTAGATTACAAATACACACGGTATTTATACATGGTAGGTGCTCATTAAACACATGTATGAACATTATAACTGTTTTATTATAATATTTAAAATTAGGAATCTATCATGTTATGGTTACACATTTTTTAAGATAGTGGTTTTGGATGCAAATCATAATAGTGGAAGGTTTCCATGAAAGTAATCAATGTTTATGGTAAACTGATCCATAAAAACTAATAACACGAGATATAATTCATTATAAAAACAATAATGCTATCCAAGAATTGAAAAGAATCTCATGTGATCATTTCTTTAATAAGCCCCTCAGTGCCTGTGAATCAAGTATTTACAAATGAAAACATCAACTTGGAATGGATAAAGAAGATGTGGTATATATTCACAAAGGGATAGTATTCCACCTGAAAAAACAAGGAAATCCTGTCATTTTTAGTAACATGGATGAGCCTGGAGGTCACAATGTTAAGTGAAATAAGCCAGGAATAGAAATGCAAGTACTTACTTATCTGTGGACTCTTAAAAACTAGGACTGATAGAAGGAGAATGGTAGTCACCTGAAGCTTGAGGAGAGAGTATTGGGTGACATTGGTAAAGGGTACAGAATTTCAGTTGGACATTAGGAATAAATTCAAGAGGCCTGTTGTCCATCATGGTGACTTTTGAAAATTACTAAGATATTTTAAATATTCTTATCATAAAAAATAAGTATATAAAGTAATGCATGCTATTTACCTTGATGTTCCATTCCACAAAACATACTTATTTAAAAACATCATGTCACACATCACAAATATATGCAATTTAAAAAATCTTTCAATTAAAAAAATTAAAACCAAATAACATGTTTTAATTGTGTCTTTGTTTCTAATTCAAAAGGAAAAATGGTATCAAGCAATGTTTTAGGAAATTAAATGATTAAACATATTTTAATTCTTGATTTATTGTAGTGAGACTTTTTTATAAACATTCACTAAATTATTTTCTTTAATGATTTACCCTAGCTATGAAAATCAGATTCATAAAGTATATGTGGTTCAAATTGTCTATTTACCTATAGAGTCTACCCTCCTTATCCCTGGGTTCTGCTTCTATGATTCAACCAACTGTAGATTCAAAATATTTGAAAACAAAATTAAGACTATACTGAACCCATGCAGACATTTTTTCTTATTATACTATAAACTGTATAATAACTCTTAGCATAGCATTTACATTGAGTTAGATATGTGTAGTCTAGAGACAACCTAAGGCCTCTAGGAGAGGTGTGCAGGTTACTTGCAAATACTGTACCACTTCACATAAAAGTCTTTGGCATCCACTGATTTTGGTAACCATGGGGGATTCTGGAATGAATTTCTGGTAGATACCTGGGGACAAATGTACTCTAAAATCGCAGTTTTCATCCCTCATTCCAATATTCTGCTAGAGAGTTTACAAACTGAGAAACAGAAGACTCAGAAAACTCAGATTGCTGAAGATTTTCCTATATGAAAGCAGCAGTATGAACAAATTCTTATTTCTTCTTAAATCCTTTTTATCTTATGTAAGACTTATGTTAAATATGGTGAGATTATTTTAGAAGATTACAATGATTTTTTCTGAAGTACCTGAAAAAATGCAACAAAATTTGTTATTTCTAACCAATGTTTGAATAGAAATACCTGATGCACATGAGAAAGAGAACACACACACACACACTCTTCATCTGTCTCTTTCCAGTGTTTGTCTCATATAAATTAATAAACAAGTGGCAGAATATAAGAATACTGACTGCATGACATTGCCTCTGCTTCAGGAAATACGCTAAGTGTTTTCATATGTTTATGATCATAACAACTCTTTGATATAGGTATTATTGTTCTAATTATAACAAATGAGGAAATTAAGGTCCCATTATTATTGTCATAAAGAGGATAAGTGATCAGTCAGAATTAGACACAACAGCTGTCTTTTCTTGTGTCTGTTTCCTTAATAATTAAAAAAAAACACCTAAATTCCTTTGGTTAATAAAGACTATAGTTAATATCGAGGCAGCTATAGAATATTTTCTAGGAAAATTTTAAGGATGGGGAACCATAACTGATTTAAGCACTATTTTCAATCAGGTATCCGAGAAGGACCTTTCCTTCCATTTCCCTCTTTAAAGCACAACTTGATGTTCCCTGAGGGATTGAGAGTCAACTATTTTAAGATACTGATGTCTTTACTTTATCTGTAAAATCCCAACTACTTCATATCAATTAAAGATATGGGGTTATAGTTTAGTAACATCAATGTGGAAATATCTTTAGGCTTATTTACAGCAGTGAACTCTAGGTTCATATGAAACAATAACTAGATACTATGGAATATATTTTGTTAAAGCTAAACAAACTTTGGAGATGTGACAAAGAATTGTTGCTAAGAAAAAAAAAAAAAAAAAACTACTTCACAGATTTAGGCAAGTCACAAAATTTCAATCTCTCTTCATTGCCCAGAGTAGTATAAAGATAAATAGAAGATTCTGAGTGGCCACATTTCAGTTGATGGATGCCAATATTCAGCGACCCATGGTGATACTTCGTGAGAAGCTGGACAGAGGAACAATTATATAGGAGAATCTGAGCACAAAACATGAAAGATTAAAGGCTCTTTAAACCTTTTTCCTTATCACAAGAACCACCTGACCCAAGAGGACTGAGCAGAAAAGGGAAAGGTGTTCTAGTATGTAAAGTTTCCTCCAGGACTGAGTGAGTTTAAACCCCTAGGATTTAGGGCAAGAAAAGATGGGAGATTAAAAAAAAAAAGCTTAAAGATTTCATTTCATTCGTTTCATTTTTGAAGATGTACAGGAGGATATCTTAACATCTGTAAAGAAGATTTAAATGATAAGGTGGCTATTGGAGCAGAGGAGAGCTTTAAGTTTTAAAAGATGGAGGCATCCGATGAGCAAAAAGCCAACTTAGAGGGGGTAAATAGTTCAATTCCATCCAATTACAAAGAAAAGAGGAAGGAGAAGGGAGAGTATGAAGGGATCCATCCATCATGCACAATGCAAATAAAGGGCTGTCACTCATTTTCCTAATGTCAAAAATGCGAATTATTTAGTAATTTTTGACACCAAGAAAATCATTTGTAATAGCCTATTTCACTTTTCAATTCATCCTTAAATTTAAAAGAAAGAAAAAAAATCCCATTCAATTGTTTCTATTACAAGTCAGTTCATCATTTATGAATCCATGTCAGTGTCTTAGCTTTTTCAGTGAAATAGCTAATTCATATCGTATTCGCCGTCACCACTTCATAGTGAATCACTGCTGTTTGATTTAGGCTGTCATCTGACACAGAACATCTCGAAACCATTTGCATCACTCTTCTTGCTCTGATCTGCACATATGGTAATAATTAGGAATGCGATACCTTACATTCATTTAAAATACTGAGTGAATTTAGAATATAAGAAGTAAAACCAGCATAACACATTTCAGAAGGAAAAAATTGCATTAAACTATATGGACTAAGTTGCAACTATTAATTACATACAGAAAAAAATTGCAATGAGTTAAGAGCAGAAATATAATATTTTTAATGAAAACTCATACATTACTAATTAATATATTTATAATGATGTTATAGAATGTTCAAAATATGAACTAAATGCATACTACAGCACATATTTGAGTTTTAAATCCCAATTTTTCCTTTCAAAACAGAATACCCAGGAGAAGATTCCTCTCCCCATACACACCTGTGATTTTCAAGTCCTTTTATTCATGCCTTTAAATGAAAGGGTTGAGTATACAAGGTCAGTGAAATTGTTATTTATGGTTGAAATGTTTTTGCTACATCTATTTTAAGAAGGGTCATTTTTCATTTCATTTTTAAAAATCGCTTTAAAGTGTTTAGCTGACTATACAAAATTATTCAATGTGCAGCTAGCAGTTTACTCGATTTCCAAGCTGTAGGTAGCCTAAGAATTGTGTAAGATTCTATAATTAAAGTGGTTAAGTTAAAATTGTGTCATTTAATTGTCCCTATGTTTATAAGTTATCACTCTTAATTATTTTTCTGTGACTATAAAAACATTTTCATCTTAAATGTGTTTCTCACCTCTCTGTTCATTTTAGTTTACTTCTGAGAAAAAAATACAATATTAATATTTAAGTCGCTCACTAATAACACACACCTTTATACCAGATGCCAGTATTGCACGTTGAGGTGGCCTACAGTTACGAAGATCCTTGCTTCATAACTGAAACAAATCTCTCCAAAGAATACCACTGCTTATTGTATCATTTTTTTCTGGGAAATGTGCCGCCCAACTAAGTTGGTAATTTAAAAATTATGACTATTTTTCCCTTTGAAGTTCTACTGAATTCAAACTGTACAGAAAGTACTTAATGATAAACATTTTTACCTACACAATTCACATTTTCTTTCCTGGTTGATATGAGCCACTCTGCTCTGTAAGCTAAGAGCACACCAGCCTTCCCGTGCAGACCAACACAAACTGCAGGTTTGTGAGCAGCTAACCACGGGGATACAGCTCTGCTAATGCTCAACTAGAGTATTTGGGAGACCTTCAGCATCTTGCTTCCAGGAGTCAGGAAATTAGCATACATTGTATTTCAAGACCAAAAAAATAAAGCATAAGACAACTGAGCAAGATTTATGAATTCTATTTGGAGACTGCAAGTGTCCCGGAACTAGAAGTCTCTGTATTTGTGATTCTTGAACTGCATGCTTTGTAGAATGTCCAACTACTGACCCTTTTCTGAATCGAAGGAGATTTCAAAGTGTAACTATTCACAAGTGAAAATGAGCAGGAATTAAGTCTCTCAAAAATAAGAGTTTATTGTAAGGAAAAATAGTCAAAACAATGACGACTGAGGAAATATTATGTACTTATAATATTGTTTTTATCATTGTCCAAAGTCTCTAGGTATTGGAAGAAGAAAAATTAAACAAAAACAAACATTTCATTTGTAAGTGGACTTGAAAAATAAATGACTAACCTTGACGTTCGTCAGCACACAAAATCCTACACAGCCAATGACAAACTTCATTGTTTAAAGACTAGTTGGGAATGATTAAGAAAAAGATGATGTAATCTAATATGTGATAAAGAGAGATATAATATTCTCTACTGGAAGGCTTTGCTATCATGTCATATCAAAGTCTAGCAAAACGTTGAAAGTTAGAAATGTTATCAAGCATTAGCAGGCATTTAAAGAACGTCTCTTGAATATTTCTAGCATAAAAAAGTATTTCATGTGATGTAAATGAATGGTAATTTTCTGACTTTAAAAGAGAGCCATGCCAGTACATTTCAGCGTTCTGGACCCAATTCTGCAAACATGGAGACGCTTTCAATTTGCTCTGCCTGCCTTCCCGCCTTAGATGGCTGCGATTGCAGCGAAATTAATCCATTTAAAAATCTGCGGCTTAAACTTAAGGATTTTCAGTTTTTTCCCCCTTCTCTCTTTTTTTTTTCTTAGAATATCAATAAGTTCCAATTGAAGAGCGGATTCTTTTGCAATTCAGGCATGTGCCGGCGATAACGGGCGAGTTGGCATGAAGAGAGGCAGAGATGGATTAATTATGCAGAGAACATGGAAATTCTGCTTATCATCGGCTAGCAAAGGAGCCCGGCTCACATAATCAGCAAACGAAGGGAGAGGAAAAAATAACAATGCAATGGCACCTTCCAGCCCATCATCAGGATTTTTTCTACCCCCCTTGTAATTAAAAAATAACATACACTTATAGCCCTATCTCCTGTGCAGGCAAGGAGTGGATGTCCACAAAATAATTGCACTGGGATATTAGAGCTGGCAACACGGGCTGTCCATTCCTGCTTGCTCTCCTGCTCACCCTCTCTTTCTCTTTTGGCCTCTCAAGGCACTTTGCTTCTGAATCCAGTCCAAATCAGTCAATGTCTCAGGCGACATTCTAGCTCAGTTTCCAAAAATCCCAAATTGGTACCTTATCATGATCCAAGCAAACATACATACATATATGATAAATATTTGAAGGGCTGACTCTGGGGGAGACTTTGGAACTGATCACCTGTGGACTATCTGGTCAATTTCATTTTTGATGAAACATGTCCAAACAGCCTTCATTTTGCAAAGTGACTGGATTAAAATGGTGGGCCGTGCTATCTTCTCAATTGATTTCTCCTATTTACAACTTTTTGCACCTATTTCCTTTGCCAACTCATTTTATAAATTCAAGGGTATACAGTTAATTATTGAGATGTTTTGCCTTCAAATCAGAATTCTGAATTCTATAGTGTCACTATAAAATACGATAGCTCAGTGCTTTGTATTTCTCTAGAAGCCCAAAGACACTATACTAAACCTAGTTCATTGCTTAAAAGAAAACAGAATTAAATCTTAACATTTGTACCCATGTGTCTCCCAATTCCAAGAATTAAAATGCAAACACGTATGTTAAATAATGATACTCCTGATTGAATGCCATTGAAGTAGTTTTTTTCTGTTTTAATTGCCAACCAAGTAATTTGACCTAATTACAGACATAAGCCCCCAGAAACTCTGACCGTGAAGAGAGACCATTTCTTCCGGCAAAGTTACTGGTGAGCTACAGAAACAGAAAGATGAAAATAAATCTGGAAAGACAAAAATTATGCAACATATGAAGGAAAGATGTTGTTCCAAAGTGCAGTAAACTGGAATTAGAAAGCTGGCAGACTCTAGAAATGTAATTTATTCATAGAGTTCCACCAAAGCAGGGAACCAGTGTGGGGCGCAGTTTACACGCTTGTGGGAATGTTTTCAATGACAGTGACAGTAATAGACTGATTTTTAAAACTAATTATTTACATGACTATGCATATGGACACACACATACTCTAGCACATATAAATACTATAGAAAACCAAAACTGAGTAAAGAAATTAGTAATTGTTTGGAGATATTTGTGATTAGTGACTTTGTTAGTTTCTGAGAATGGAGAGAAATAAGAACACACTAAAGTGGTGGTAGGGATTAAGGGTGAAGAAAAGTAGAAAAATAGAAAAATCCTAATAAAGAGAGAAAAAGAGAATAAAGAATATAGAGAAAAGAAAATTAGAATTGTGACAGTAGAAATTATAATTTTTTGTTTATTTTGTAAATGCATGCATAAAATATATTCTATTAGAATTAAATATACAAATGACAGATATAGAGAAATCATTGATTCAGTTTCCTCTCTGTATTTTTTAAAGCTATAGCTAAAAGCTTATTTAACAAATAATTTATTCTTGAAATTTGAGAAAAATTGGAAGTCTATATAAAAAGCAAAGAATAGTAAAACAAACTCCCATATACCCATTTCTCAGCTTCATAATTATCAACTGATGAATAGTCATCCTTTAGCTCTATTCCACAATCTCACCTTCTTTCTAATCAAAAGATTTTTAAACAATTTATTTAGTTAGTTTTAATTGACAAATAATAGTTGTGTATATTTATACTTCTGAAGTGCATTCCTAGTATAATAAACCCTGCCCATTTGAAATTCTTATATGCAAGATATTTAATAACCAAGAAGAAGCAATGAGTCACTCTTGATAGGACCAATTAACACACCAAATATGAAGTTTTTTTTTTATAATAGAAGGGGAGATCAAGTCAAAGCTAGCTAAATTGGGCATAAAGGATTATATGAAGCTATTTATTCTTTGCAAAATATATTTCTTTAATTTGGGATCCTGAGGAACTAATAGTCTTCTAGGATTGAAAATGTAAAAAGCTACTTCAGGTCAAAACAGATACTAGAAAATGGTTTCCCAAAGCCTTACAAGACACGCAAAGAATCATCTCACTTGGTATCCAGAGCATGGTCCATTGTTTTTCCACCTCTGGGGAGCTTTTTAAAAAACACTTGTGCCTGAACCATACCCTAGACAAAAACTCTAAGAATTAAAGCTGCACAAAAATAGAGAAACGGATGTGATAGACAAGGGTGAAGGTAGAGATAGCAGTAGAGAGAGATCTTTAACTTCCTACATGATTCTAAAACGCAGCCAGTCAAGAACCAATGTGAGGTGGGAGGGAAAGGGAGTGAGAAGGGAAATCGCATGGAAATGGAAGGCGATCCTCAGGGTTATACATAAGGACATATAAGAGGAAAGGAGGGGTAAGACAAGATAATACAAATCGAAGAAATGATTTACAGTAGAAGGGGTAGAGAGAGAAAAGGGGAGGGGAGGGGAGGGGAGGGGAGGGGGGATAGTAGAGAATAGGACAGACAGCAGAATACATCAGACACTAGAAAGGCAATTTGTCAATCAATGGAAGGGTAACTGATGTGATTAAGCAATCTGTATATGGGGTATAATTGGGAGTTCATAACCCACTTGAATCAAATTGTGAAATATGATGTATTAAGAACTATGTAATGTTTTGAACGACCAACAATAAAAAAAAAAAAAGACCCAAGGAAACAGACAGAACCAGAAGTGGAGAAGGGAAAAAGAAAAACAAGGTCAGAATATAGGAGACAAAAAAGAATGAAGAGCTACAAATCAGAATCTCAGAAGCTCGTATACAAATGCAGCTGGTTATGATTTTTGCTGAAAAAGCACTTTCCATGGGTTTATAGGATACATGTGTTTATTGGTTTGATTTTGTTTGCAAATTTATTTGTAAATTGGAGGAGTGATGATTTCTTTGCTTGTTTTGTTTTTAATAATCCTAAAATTGACTAAAACAAATAAATTATGTTTATGCAACTAGAAAAAAAAAAAAAGAACCAATGTGCCTAGGCTCATCCACTGCCCTCCAATGTATTGAGCTGAAATGCATTGAAAACCCAAAGCATCCCCAAGATTAGGGCAGTTTTCAGTGCAAACCAAACTGTAAGGACCATGGAGCAAAAGTCATGCTGCTTGTTGTCTTCTAGGTGTACCCAGCACCTAGCACAGAGCCTAGTGGCTCTCAGAAATAAATAAATAAGTAAATTTATTTATTATTTACTGAGAGAATAAAGTGAACAGAAGCCAGAAATCGAGTTTTATGACCATCTGTAATCACAGCAACCTCCTCTGCCCTACATTATATCCCCTAAGTCTTGACAATTTGGAAGCTTTCTTAAGGTTTTTCCAAAAGCCTGTGCTCAGAACTTTACAGACATAGCATACTTCTATAATCTTTTATACTTCCTGAAAACATGTCTTAACATCTTTTACAAGAGAAGGTAGATAATAGAATTCTCAGTAACCGTAACTGTAAATGGATTTGTAATCTACCCGTGATTAAAATTATTTTCATCATGAAGTAGAATTCTCATTATTGTTGCAATTTTAATATTATCAACTCCAAAGTGTCTTGGTGATTGATAATATAGACAGAGAAACCCTATATTATAGTAATTAAATTTGAAATGAATCAGCCATCCTTATATGTCTCAGTATAGTACCTGATTATTTGAAAACAATTATCTTTGCATGTCACCTAATGCCAGACAGCACTTGGACCTGCTCCCAGGGATTGTTCTGGGTCACAAAGTTGCCACAGAGTTGGAATGCACAGATAGTGTGACTAGGTGCCACAATGAATATTTTCTCAGTTAAATTACACAACCACCACGAATGTGAGCTGCAATTCAGGGGGGAGCACAAGCGTGAATTAAGAGACCATTGAACAAAACCTTCAGGTTAAAATATACATTTATCCCAGGTGAGTGTCACTGACTTTAATTGAGACCCTTTCTCTGAGTAACCCCAGAAGCCCTGTGGGCCCAACCCCAGACATCTGGCTTTAGGGATGAGTGATCTCTTTTTTGATCAGGGCCAGGATGTAATGTAAACTGTTTTCTTCATTGAGGAAGTTGTCCTTCAAAGGAAACATCACCCTTTATAAGTTCAATTAACTAAACTATTTCTACATGAGATTTTATGGGAACATTGCATTTTTCATCCACAGGAAGGGACTCCCACCTCCCCCTCTCTTCACCTTCCATTTCTCTGCTATCCTTCTTAGTGACAAGTTCCTCTTCATCTGATGCTCCATCCCACCAACCTCTCTACACACATTTTGCAGGGAAAAATTAGTACAAAAATTTCTTCCATACTTGGCTCATTTGCAGATTTCACCAGGCTTGCAAAAAGCACACCTGTTGTGCTGTCTGGATTTCCTTTTCTGATCATAGGCTTCTGACAAAGAGGGGGGGAAAAGAAAGATTTTTATCAAGCGCTCTTCACCGGACAATGAATTTTCTTCACCATTTGAATGTATCTGTGGAATGCCTGAGTGATTCATTACAGCAGATTCTGAAGTATGACAATGGGCCGCAGAAATGACTGATGGTATCTTTTTCCTGATTTCATTTCCCTGATCCTCTTCATCCCTTGGCCTGTGTACCTCGATTAATTAGAAACCAGGGATTTTCACTCATCAGCTGATGGGTTTCATGCTCCACTCTGTCACAAATCTGCTGCCTGCACTATCTCTCTTACAGCCGCTGGCTGCTTTAAAAACTTTCCTTCTTCTCCTTCTTTTTATTTTTTTTCCTCTTTTTTCCCTTTTTTTTTTTTGAAGCAGTGCTTTGTGACTACAGGTTTAGGTCTTTTAAAGATTCAGACTTTTTTTAAAAAAAAAGAGAGATTAAAATTAAAGAAGATTCAAAATCTCTGATTAAGTTAATCCCCATCCAAATGATACTTGTCCAAAAATGAACTTTTTGAAGAGATAATAATATAAATGTTTCATGGCCCTCAGCTTTCTAAGTTCTTTTTCAAGATATGATAATTGAAGTAGTAGCAAAGGCTGAAAATAACGCAAATATGATTTCTGTGTGTGAGCACGAAAGCACTCATATTCATTTCTCATGTATTTGGGGATACCTATACTATATGCTTAAATTTGATGGCATTCAAATTCCACTTGGATAAGCCATGTTATAATAGCTTCCTGAAATAAATCATTGAACCATTATTGTTTCTGGAGGAAACATTTTATAATTGAAATATGCTCCCCCTGAGGGTATACACCAAATTAAATCACATGATGATATACTCCCCAAGGAAGAAAATCATAATTAAATAGTATTTAAAATGCAGGATATTTTATAGCAAAACTCTTCCTATGAAATCTAAAATAATGTGTAATCCCAAAGTGAAAAACACAAATTATTTTCACAAAAGAAAAGTAATAACTACATACAGATTATTTACTAGAGGATTTTTCTCCATGTTAACTTATTTGACATCAGTTATGAAAGGAGACTCAGAATTTAAAGTAAAGCCCTCCATTTAAAATGCCACATCCATCAGATGTGAGAAGACAAGATGATAGGGAAAAGCAGTCTGTACATGCTCATAGTTTTTCTAACAGAAACAGACAGTATTAGAGATTTCCTCTTACATGTCAGCTTTAGATGAATTCCTGAAGACGTAAGAGAAGAAAAAAGTAGTGTGTAGAGAATTAGTGACTCCTTGTCATCTGAGAATCCATGTTCTTCTCTCTGTACTTGCTAAGAAAACTGCAGCTGGCAGCTATGAAGAGCGACCAATGAAGAGCCTGATCAGTCCTGCCAGCAGCTGTATCTGTGATGACTACTCTCAAGGAAACCACTATTCAACGGAGCAGTTCCTTTATTTTGGTTGAGGGCAAAGCAAATAGCATCAGGAAGAGTTACCATGTTTATGTTTCAGAGATATAAAAGAGGATACACTCAACTACACTGTCAAATTGTGACACATTTGTTTCCATGGATCAAAATTCAATTTTCTTATGTTATTGATTATACAAACTCTAGTCAACAGTATGGCACAGAACTGAATTTTGTCACAGAATGCAAAGCCAACATTCTCTTGTTGAACTGGTCTGCCATGAAGACTTATAGACAAATTAAAGTGAATTTCATAGATGCAAATCAATTTCTCTGCCTGACATATTTTTTAAGCCTTAGCAATATTGAAGATGGACAAAAAGAAAGGGGTCAAGAAAATGCACCTTCAGGTTACTTAGACGTGAAGGAAAATCTATTGCTTCTTTGAAATTACTAAAACTAAATCACATCTGGGGTCTGGAGGAAATTGGAGGGAGCCGCTTGGAGGATGCTCTTTGGGCAGCACAACGCCTGGCTGTGGTGGTTTTCTGCAAAAGTAGTGATCAATTCTTTGGTGTTCCACCTGGAGGTGTAGCTGGTGGAGGTGATCTTTGGCCCAAACTGAACTATAATTGTGGAAATGGAGTGGGTGAGATAGGCCTTGTTGAGGGTAGACATGATGGTCCAGAACCTAGTTGAGATCAAAGTGTTTGGGCAACCTCACCAATTGGGTGAGGAACATCTTCTAAGTCTGGCATTATGGAATGAGAACCTCATGACCAACAAGCTAAGAAAATGAAACACCTTGGGAGCAATTGAAGACCTATATGTCATGGCCACTCCTAAATCTCTGCATTAGGTTTTCCTCTACTTTCATGGATAATGGTTTATTTTGATGCAAACTTGAGTTCGTAGAATGAGTTTAATCAAGGTGTTTTGTTGTTGTTGTTTAATGACATTAAAATTTTGTTCACATGTAAAAAAGCAAATTTACAAAATAAAAAAATAAATAAATCATACCCGCCTTTAGCTATACTTTGAAGGAATATAACAAATCATACCAAATTTCAGTTACACCCCACTGGAAATTAGGAAATGGGGAAATAAATAAGTCTTTAATTTTAAATAATTACTGCTTTGTAGATTAATATTTTAAGTATGAAGTAACCTCATCTTTGATTAAAAAAAAAGAAGAAAAAATCACTGTCATATCTGGGCATAAAATATACCCCATGAAATCTACTTTTCTTGAGTAGTAAAGCAAAAGAGCTAGGGGAACAGTTGGAGAGTATTTTATTTTACAACAACACAAGTGTGCTGATAATCTGGAGTATCAGGCCCATCTGTAAATTTCCCTAATTTGCCATGTCTTTCACTAACACTACCAATATTGTGATAATGCCACATGCTCTTGAGTACCTGCTAATGCCAGGCACAGGGACAAAAATCAGGCACAGACAGGGTGAGCTAATATGAGATTGTAAGTCTGGGGACTGTGGCATTGTCTCCAAATAACCCCCAATTATCACCATCTCACAGTATTTACTTGTGACAATCCAGAAAAGTCACCAGTTTAGGTGGCATGAGCTAATTTACTTGATTAATTCAAATATATCGACTTTCCCCCAAATAGTGCTTGTCTGTTTTTTTTTTTTTTAAGAATTTCTATATTCTAACATTTCTAATCTTATTGTCCCTCCCTGGGAATCTGGAAATTCTCTCTCTCTCTCTCTCTCTCTCTTGTCTCTCTCTCTCTCTCTCTCTCTCTCTCTCTCTCTCTCTCTCTCTCTCTCTCTCTCTCACACACACACACACACACACACACACACACACACACACACACCTATACCTGAGATTGAACCCAGGGGTATTTAACTACTGAGCCACATCCCCAGCCCTTTTATTTCATTTTAAAATTATGAGACAGGGTCTTATTAAGTTGCTTAGGGCCTCCCTAAGGAGTACTCCCAAGGCTGACCTTGAACCTGTGATCTTCTTGCCTCAGCCTCCAGGTCACTGTGCCACCATGTCCAGCTCTTTTCATATATAATTTAGAGGAAAAAACTGAAGCAGTCTCAGAATTAATTACAGCAAGTGATTTCACCAATCTTTGTTGACTAACAAGCAAGTATACATTGAAAGGACAGATTGCATCAAGTGATAATTTCTTATTGAAATAAAAAGGCTTTGCCTTATTCTTCCACACCTATTAAGGTAACTGAGTGGCATCATTATGGGCTTACTTGCAAGCCTGTGTCTCCTTTTTGAAACCCTAGTTATTGTCCTCAACTGCACAGTTCACACACAAGTATGTATCCAACAGATACAGTGAACACTCTCAAAAGTGCAATTTTTATAACAAGAACTGCCACTATGTTGACAAAAATCAGGTACAATATGTAAGAAATCTTGACTGTACATCTAAAGTAGGGATGGCAGTAATAGTTTTTTTTTCTTTTTTTTTATTTTTATTTTTTATTGTTGGTCGTTCAAAACATTACATAGTTCTTAATACATCATATTTCACAGTTTGATTCAAGTGGGTTATGGACTCCCAATTTTACCCCATATACAGATTGCTGTATCACATCAGTTACCCTTCCATTGATTGACATATTGCCTTTCTAGTAATAAGACAGACAGCAGAATACATCAGACACTAGTTTTCTTATCTATCTTAACATTTGATTATTTAGAAATTATTTTCATTATCTCATTATATTTCTATGATATTGAAAAACAGTTTTTAGTGTTAAATTGATCAAATCATATGAAACATGAACTCTTGACTCAGACTTTGAAGGTATTATAATTTGGGTTTTCTAAGTTTTTTTTTCACCTTAGTTTCAAAGAGGGTACATCTTGAACGCCTTACTGGTTTTTTTTGTTGTTGTTGTTGTTTCTACATTATCAATGCCCAACATATCTGACCCATGATAGTATATTTTGTTGAAACAAAATAAACACAATTCCATTCAAATCAGGTTGGTCTTCATTCTACATATGAATCCATGTCTATTAATTTTGGATCATTTACTGGGAGTACATTTCCCTTGTCATCCTGCCTACTTCATTCCTTTTTTAAAGTTTACTTCCAGTAACAATTCATCTTTAAACCCTCATTACTTATTATTTCATCATAATTCATCCTTTCAATCATATATTTTCCAAGCATTTATCCAGTTACAGTGCCAGTCCAAGTTCTGTGTCAGATGAGTTGCAGATCCATGATCTGAAGAGTTTATATTTATTTCACTCAACTTTGTGCTTAAATAATATTGTATTATCTGGAGCACTATCATTCCCTGAATAGATTCTAAGCAACATGAGGTTAGGAAATAGCCCTGTTCTTATCCAGCACCCATGGTCACCTAGCTTGCCACGGAGCAGAGGAAATATTTAAAAAGCTTTTCTATTGATTGGATTCTTTTCTAAATTCTAAGGACGTATTTAGAAGTTTACTGCATTTCAAAAATAAATTCAAAATTGAACACTGAGTATGACCCTTCTATTAATTATCATATTTACTCCCATATTTCTCGGCTATTTTTTGCTGTAACACGGAGAATGGGAATCCTGCCAGCATCTGGATTTTCCACCTTTGGTAACCCTCATTAATCTTTGTGATTATGGTCACCATTTACCAGGAGCATCTAAAATTACACCACAATTACTAGGAATATTAATTGGAAACTGATTTTTTTTTTTACTTTGTCTCATTTATTTGCAAAGCTTTAATAGTTTAAATACAGGATTACTTTTTAGGAAAGTGGCAGTTTTTCAGAAAATGATCAAAAATAAATAAGAAGACAAAGAAATAAATGTACAAGTAATCAAAGAGAAATGTTTATACTTTTTTTTTTAATTTCTAGACTCAGATTCATACCTTCCACAAAGCTGGAGGAAAATGAAGAGCAAGATGGCCGCATCCCAGTCTGTGGAACCCATTTCCCCCAAAGCCTAAGCTTCCCTGGAGACCACCTTGTCTCAACTTAGGCAATTCCAGGAATGTAACAGAGATCTAAGAAGAGGGTGTCACAACAACAGCTTACCTGTGATGAAAAGACAGATGCATTCCTTTCTTTCATTTTCCTTCACTCTAGCCAGTGGCAGCCACTGCCTCAGGTTTTATTTACCTTTCCTCAGGCCTGATGAGGACATTATGTTCTTAAGAGATCCCTTAAGGTTGTTTCAAAGGAACAAAAGAGTAGCGAGCAAAAGAAGGAATCATTATAATGAAAAAAATGTTTTCCTTTATCTCCTATTTTTTTTTTGTTATGTTTTTGAGAGATGTGAAGGAAAGAAAAGTACACCATTTTCCCCCTAGAATAAGATTTTGGATCATTGTTGCATTTGATTACATATTTCTGCAAACTCTGTGTTCTTGAAGAAAAATATATTTTCTCATGTTTTTTTTTTTTTAATGGATGCCTATACCAAAATTTGGCTCTCATTTCACAGCAGAAAGGAGAGACTGCATAGATCCCAAAACTATGAGCTGTATGCGTTCCTCCTGCAAACTATCCCCTAATCAGGCATCAAAAGTGTCTCATTTTTGAGGTTATATTAAATCTTTTTATATTTCCCTTTCTATCCTAGATATTACATGTCAGGATGCAGCCAGAATAGGTGTAACATACCACAGAGACTGTTGTTTGGTGCAGAGGGAGACACAGAGTTTGATCAAGACCTGCTTGCTGAGGTGGGCTGTAGCCCAGGAGAGCTTCTGCAGGGATAGGAACAGAGTCTGGCAGGAAATGTGTAATATTTAGGGGACATTGATTCAGAGATCCCTAGAGTGCTACAAGAAAGAGTTTGAAATTGAGAAGGAATCAAGTAGATGCACATTCTGACTCTAGCATTAATTTTCATTGGAGTTCTTTAAGATTTCATTTGAAAAAAAATAGAATTCTGTTGCAAGAAGAAAGAAGAAAAGAGAATAATTAGATGATGATGATGATGATGATGATGATGATAATGATGATGATTTTGGGACTGGGGAGTAATCCAGGGGTGTTTAACCACTGAGCTCCATCCACAGCCCTTTTTTGTATTTTATTTAGTGACAGGGTCTCACTAAATTACTTAGGGCCTCCCTAAGTTGCTGAGGCTTGCTTTTAAATCACTATTCTTCTGTCTTAGCCTCCAGAGCTGCCGGTATTACAGATGTGCGGCACCATCTTAATAATTACTGAGACAGTTTAAAATAGGATAGTCTGGTTCACAATATGTCATCCATATTGTCTGTGCTTGGCACATAGTGGGCATTTGGTGCATAATTCAGCAATTTCATTTAAAAAAATGTCTGAATAAATAAATGAAAGTATCACAGATCAGTTGTTAACAGGTGAGCTGAGACTATGTAATGGGATATATCAACAGATAAACAGAGAACAGTGTTGATTAATTCAAAAGGTAAAAAGGCAGACAGGTAGTGCCTAAGTCTGATGACTGGAAGTAAGGTCCTAGACATTGGGGCACATTCTGGGGCCTGGGAGAGGGCCTGGGTAGAGGAGGGCAGGCTGAATTATGACAGCAGACAAAGCAGGGATTGACCTAGCACTTGCAGCAAAATGGGAATGCAGTTTTCAAAGGTGACACTAGGCTAGGGGCAGACTTTCAGAAGGGAGACTCAAGTACTTAAGTCGGTCCCACCTAATCTGATAGGCTCTGGGAGCTGGGGTGAATTGGCAAACAATCTCAGTCATGATTAGAACTTGGGGACAGAAGCTAAAATCCAGCCTGGGTTTTCACTTAATCTCTTTTCCCATGTTACCAGCAATAAACTCAGTTTCCTAAGTTTATTCGGCAATTTCTTTTATCTTTAAAAAGGTTTCATTGGGGAAAAATCACAGCTGGGTAAGGGAAAAGGTGACTTTTAGAGGCAAGAGAAAGAATTGAGGGAGCTCTATAAGCCATTTCACATCTCACATCGAAGAGTTTGAAAGCCACTGATACAATACCTACCAGGTAACTTCTTCACATTCACAGTTATCACGAGTGAATGAAGTAAATTAACTTTCTGGACAAAAAGTCTGATCACACAAAACAAAATGTTCTTTATCAGAGTGCCATGAAATATGGAGCATTCTCTACAATGCAATAATACGGTATTTACCAAGAAGATTAAGATTATACTTTTATTTAATTAATGTTTACTATGAGACTGTACATGCTCATGATAAAATATTTAAACAGTGTAGAAATAAAGGAAATGTGGTCTTCCTTTGTTCAGTATCATTCACAAGAATGTCAAAAAGTGTATTATAAATGGTTTAAAAAATATTCTATAAATAAGCAAATGTATGTGTTTGTTTTTTTCTTACACAAGTGGAATCATAACATATTGAAGTTTTGCAACCTGCCCAATGGATAAATTTCTGAAGGTGAAATTATTAGATTGAAAGGGCATACACTCTTATTCATGAGTACCATAATAAATAAATAGCATTTTTGTTTTTATTTAATTCTACACTATAAAAAGACAAACTACATTATTTTGCAGTATGTATAAATGTTAATACTTCTAAAAGTACTCATTTATATTATTAAACCAGAAAGTACCATATCTGATAAATAAATATGACATCCTTACTTAGATGACTCAGTATGATACATATTTTTAATTCTATTTTACAACAGCAAAAAAAAAGCAATGGGTGGAAAAATAACACTAATAAAGCAACATCTTTTCTTGAAGAAACAAGTTATTTATAGTTTAAACTGGAACTCAAATTTGAAGGTTAATGCTCTTTGTCAAAAGAATACAACTATTTCACTCAAGTATTAAAAGTCTTTTTCTCTGTCTCTGTTCAGGGGTGGATACATGGTTAAATACAAGACAGGGTACAACATGAAAGAAGTCTTGCGGCTGAATGGATGAAGGGAGGAGAAGGTAGCTTGAATTCCTATAGCTAATGCCTTTGCAAAAGTGAGGCCTTAGATGCTCTCAGACTGGGCTTCAGACAAACTAGGAAAAATTAGCTCAGCTAAGTATGTTGAAAAAAAAAATCTGCCCCTTAATGATCCTTGGAAAATAGATGGTTTCCCTATTTTCCCTCAATGTGGAAAAGATGGTGCCATTATTCTGGAAGTTTGGGAAGTTTCTGAGTTCAAGGAACAATGAAAGTTTTCTTGAGAGTGTACAATAACAGCAATGGCATTATCCTAAAGTAGCAGCAAGAGAAAACAAGAAGCCAAGGCTCCTCACAGGGACCTGTGCAGCTGTGGTCTTAAGCTAGGCTCAGGGCTGTGCAGACTGCAGTGCTGCAAAGAGCAGAAGCGGGGAGTGTGACTTTCAACGCCTTGCCAAGAGCACAGTGTCCTGGGATACTGAGAGCAGGCCCTGGGCGGTTAAGGACATTAAGGTCAAGCACTTAACAATGTTAGAGAAAAACAATAGGTTTTGATGTGGACCAGTGAAATATATACCTTTCTCTGTTTAGTCTAGGGGTTTGGGAAACAAGTCTTATATATACTATCTATAAATACAGTATATTCACCACACATATGTAATCTTTGACAACCCCAGTTTTAAGAATCCATATGTGAAAAATCCAGACTTTTTTTTTTTTATATATATGATGGTTTCCAGTGTGTATGTTTTGTATTTTCATTGTGGGGTGGAACCCAGAGCTTCATGCATGCTAGGCAGGCACTCTCCACTGAGCTACACCTCCAGTCCTTTGGTGTATGTTCTTAAGTAAGAGAACAAAATAACTTGGCCTCACTCTTCTGTCCCTGTTGGTGGGTTTAAATGTCAGGGAAAATAAGAGGGAATGTATTTCAACGATCAGAAACCAAGTCCAAGAAAACATATTCTTAAACACAATATTCATTTATAAAAGACATATTGGGGCTTATGAAATTGAAAGAAGGGCAAATGGGGTGCCAAAAAATTTTAATATCATCCAAGACCAAACGTTTCATTGAGAGACAAAACTTGTTGCCTTTGCAAATGGTCAGTCTGGTTCAGGTAAGTGACTATTAATAGTTAAAATTATATGTCCATAATGATTGCCATAATTTCTCCCCATCTCTGTAGCATTAGTTTTTTTTTTTCAGTCTGGATGCTTTACTGTGACATTCTGCATCAAGTATTTCATGATTATACCTTTCAGGACTAATTTTTATTTGCTGTATAGCTTTTAGAAACTACAACTTTGGTAAGATTAGGATCATTTTGATCTTCTGTGGCCCTCACCTTGCCTTTCCATTCCTCCTCGAATTTCTCAATGTAAGTAGTTTCAACCTTCCAATCAAGCAGCAACAAATTCAAACATAATTATGACAAATGCAGGGTCTGAAAACCCTGCCTGGTAATTGACATTGAAAGAGAATTAAAGCTTCTTACAGAATCACAGTTATTGTAATGGGGCCTGTACTGTTATACCAACTATGAAACTGTTCCATTCAATTCGAAATTGAGGATGCACTGCCCATTCTGAATTTCTTCTAATAAAAAATTTGTTCTTACCCACTCTATCAAAACTTAATAATGAGTTCTCTTACTTACCCAATATTGTGAAGAAATCTCAGATATTACTATATAGAGATTTTATCTTGTGAAGAAAAATCATAATTTGCTTTTACGCGTTCAACTCTCCATAAAGGCATAGCCTGCTCTATCCCCAGCATGACTGCTGTGTGAACATTCTCCTGCCCCGACTTAGGACTATCATCATTCACGGTAAATAGACAAACCTCCTGACTATTCCCATACTTTTAATAGCATGCAAACTCTGTCCCTATTTTAATAAAGTCCCCATTTTAATAGCATGTCAAATCTAAAATGATCGAAAAATCATTCCAAATTATTCCTTTATTGTTACTTCTTTTTCTTTTTCTTATCTTTTCTTTTTCTCCAGAGGCAGCAAAGTACTTTTCTTGTATAAACAGGTTCTTCTTTTTGTCTACATAATAATTCTTAGTTTACTCCTGGTTTTTCCTTCCAAACCAACTGTAAGTGGAACATTTCCAGATTCTCTAATATTTCATTAACTCTATACTCTGCCTTATTCCTTTGAGTGTAGAGATAAAGTTTTAAAGGCTTTGTGGAAATGGGACAAGGTTTGAGGACAGAGAGGGGTCCTACCTCATGTTTCATAGTAAAAGGGACCTGAATGAAATTTCTTCCTAAATTTTACCTTTTGTACCCCTAATTTTAAGTGCTTGTTCATAGAAAGGTAAACACCCAGAATCCTTACAATAAAATATCAATTTTGCTTGAAGCCTGTCTTTGGAGGCATGCCACTTGGAGTGTTTCAAGGATCTTGTTACAATATAGTTGCATTTATAAGAAACCCCTATGCACAAATTCTGTGCTTCCAGCCTCCATACTGGGACCCATCAACAGCTTCAAAACAGAACTGAACCAGTTGTAGTTTGATTTATTAAAAGTGGAGAGAAATAGAACATTTCTTTGCTGGCACTGTGCAGAAAACATCAGCTTGTTTTCTCTAACTGTTGTCCTATTTATGTTGCAGCCAGCCTCAGAAAATGGTCCGGCTCCTTACTACTCCCACACAATATAAGAGCTTGTTTCCAAAGAGCAGAGAAAATTGACTAAGATCTGTGGTTAGATGACAGATGGATTCTGTTGCATTGCCAGAGACATGAAATTGCAGGTGACACCTGATATATGATAATAAAGAGCACCCAGCCAGTAATCAGCCCTTGGCCTTTACTTTTGTGATGTCATCAGCATGCAGGTGGCTTACCTGAGATTCTGAACAAAATACTGCACATTGTCAAGAGGTTCACATGGATGACTTTTATCTCCCCATCTGTGTGATCTCCATTGTGATGAGTTTGGACAACAGCCATTTCTAACTCTATTTTGGTTTGTAAAAGATTATTAGAAAGTTGTCTGTGCTCCTGTTTGTCCTGCTCTGTTCTTTATCTTAAAAAAAAATCTGAAACCAATGAGATAGTTCCATTATATTAATTGTGATAGCATTATTTGCAGTGGTAAATTTACACAATTTATAGTAAAATCAATAAGAAATATGAGAAAGAATATTACCCAACATCAGCATGGATTTATATTGTTCATGGTGCTGATATATATATGATATACATATCTGGTTCTGTGTATCTTATACGTTATTTCATACAATGTATTTAAAATATGGCTGAAGAAGAGATAGCCATTAGCTATATTTGGGAAGGGGGCTGTTAACTTACTACTGATCTCTACTCAGTTCAGCTACTAACACACAAATAGTAGAAGTAGTATTTCCGGTAATGGTAATAATATTATAGCAGAGTGTGGTTGGACAATGAAATTACAAGTTTTCAAAAGATAAAAAGAGTTAAAAGTATTCTAAATAAATTTCTATATGTAAATATCTTATCTGCTTCAGAACAACATGATAAATAGCTGTACAAATGTGATGAGTGGATTCTCATCAGAGTCCCAGAAATTATTCTGTTAACATCTGTTGAAATGACCCATGATAGAATGTTGGCTAAGCATAAGGTCTGATTCCCTATGTATGTAACTTTCACAAGTGACTCTTAGGAGCACATTATATCACCTTTTAATGATTTTTTCTTATCAGTTTGCTAAGTCATGCAATAGTTCCTAAAATAAAAATCAATATACATCATGCAGACTGCCTTGGTTCTGATATAGAAAAATCCCAAGTGAGAGAGAACTAAACTCAGGGATGAGATTGCATATGGCTTAATTACAAACATATCCACTACTCCAATGTGCATGCACATACACACACATACATATATATATATATATATACACACACACATATGTACAGACACAATGTCTGATATATATGTATATGTATGTACATATACATACACATGTAAAGCATTGGATGATTTATATGTAATGCATGTCCAATGCTGATCCTATTCAACTATTCCATTGCTTCCATGAGTACTGATTTCAGATAATCAAAAAGACAACTCTCAGCTATGAATTGCTACAAGTCCCATGTATTATAATTAATATATAATGCATAATACATAAGTATACATAGGATAATACATAATATAAAATATGTATATATTACATATATATTATGATATAATATATACAATGTATAATATAATCTTTGTAAATTTCACCACTGCTTCCAAATGCAAAACTGAAAAATGATCAGAACCTCATATCTATAATATATGTTCAATAATAGTGATTTTTTCATACTTAAATTATTTAAAACATATTTGTGATTAGATTTCAAATTAATCACTGAAATGAGTGAATGAAATAGAAATAGGTATGAGTACATTTACTTAATTTGAAAATTTAAGTGCTGAAAACAAACTATATTTTTTTAAAAAAGATAAAATTCGAGTTGAAAGACAAAATACAGATAAAATAAACTACTTTAGAACACTATTTGAGGAAAACAAATGTCCAAATAATTTATTAGAAAATTGACATATGGGGCTTTGGTTGTGGCTCAGTGGTAGAGTGCTTGCCTAGCATGTGTGAGGCATCAGGTTCAATCCTCAGCACCAAATAAAAATAAACAAACCATAAACAAACAAAATGAAGGCATTATGACCATCTACAACTAAAAAATTTTTTTTAAATAATGAAAAAAGAAAATTGACATCTGAAGTAAGATATTTTATTTTAAAATTCATGCTTTTTAATACATTTCTTTTGGAGCCCTGAGCCTTAAAAATGGGCAGCAATAAATATACTACATGACCTTATTTTCCCTTATTCATTTTATATTTGTGTGTAAAACCAAAATTATGTAAAAATGTCTTACTTCACCATGAAAACTATGTGAATTTCTCTGCCTTTTATTAATACCACCATATATCTCTTTGTTTTGCAGATGACTCCTAAAAAATTCACGTCCTCCATAAATCCATCTTAGATTGATCAGAAAGAGATTAATGATTTCTACTGGAACCAATTTATCTCAACCTTGAAGTTTAAGTTCTACTCCCCTTGTTCTTCAATCCCCAACAAAAAATTTACACTTGATTTCTTTCCAACTTGCAAATGGCCAGAACATACTGTGAATAATTTTAATGTCCCTGTATGCCTCTGTGTAACATTCTTATTTTGTAGTATAAATCTTTTTCTTTGTTTTTATGTATCATTGCAACTTGATTCAGATTCTAAATTTGACAGATAGGAATTCTCAGACTGAGGATAGGCATCATGTAGCAAAACTCCATCAATTTATTCACAATTTATTCTACCAGGTACTAGAAATTGACCAGGAAGTTGGAAATACAAAAAAATGAGACACAGTGCCTTCCCTTAACATGTTCACTTTAATGGTACATGGAGAGATGATGTAAACAACTGTGTATAGCCTTTATTACATAATCCTGAAGTTGTAAAAATTCCCAAATCTCAGTATCTGATTTAATTTCTTTCATTAAATATTGACTTGGTGGCTATGCATTGACTATTGCTTCCCCCCCCCCACATCTTTTCCACTATAGGATTGAGAACCAAGGAGAAGCCTAATTTGAGACATGCCATTTTTTGTAACATATGGAAAAAAAAAAGAATCTTAAAGCTCCTTTGTGATATATACATAAAATCCATTCAACTTCCATTAACCAAAGCAAGTCATGTATCCAGGCATGGTAGCAACATAGCAAGAAAATATACTCTTCCCATAGTAAGGCACTTTGAGTTACAGGGCAGCAGGTAGGAATGGAGAATTCTCCTACAGGGTGAACAACAAATTGGAAATAAAATATAATATATAATAAATTTGGTGTAAAACAATGCAAGCAAATATGAAATGTATTCCAAATCATAGAAATGGGGCCTTGAACATATATCATTTGAGGGAACAAAAGTGGTACTTGAGCTGGGTCTTATAGATGGAGTGGGAGTTTGTAAGGGCAATAAGATGGGAAAGGTATTCTAGACAGAAGGTAAAGATATTCATTTGCAAAGACACAAAGGCATGAAGAATCCATCTTGTTCAGAAAATGGTGAGCTGTTTAGCAGAGTTGCAAACTTAGATTGTTTCTGATAATAACAGTCTGAGGTGAAATGCAATCCAGCAAACTTTGACGGACATGTTCAGAGTTCCCATGAAGGTTTTTGCATGAAGTGGGGGTACCAGAGATTGAACCCAGGGGCACTTAACTACTAAGCCACATCCCAGTCTTTCTTATTTTTTTTTTGTTTTGTTTTGAGATGGGTCTCACTATGTTGCTGAGGTATAATGTGAGCTTGCAATCCTCCTGCCTTAGTCTCCCTCTGAAGCCACTGGGATCATAAGTGTGAGCCACCATGTGTGGTTGAAGGTTGATTTTTAATAGAGTGGTGTCCCATACAACCAATTTTGGGCCAATATGAGACGATTAACTTCATCTCATATTCTCAATTGTAAAATGGAATTTTGGGTCAAATTATATGTAAAATTCTTTCCAAGCTATTATTGCCAAGATTCTGTTGTCTTCAGTTACTCAATTTAGTTGATTTTCCATTCATAATACAAATTTTCAAGATTTCACTTCAAGATTTGCATTTCCCCAAATCTCAAAACTGAAGCAAAAATTTCTCTTTTCTTGAATAAGGGTCCATAATAATTATTCCAAAACTATATGTATGTCTTGATGTATGCCAACAAATCCAAAATCTGCAAAGCAGATTTTGGAATAATTATATTTGGAACTGTACTAAGTCATTTTTAAACAAAATGTATCAGTGAAAAATATTCATTCAGCAGAAATCTTCTCAGTATTGATCTTAATTTTTCAGTGCTTATTTTCTATGAAGTAAAATTGAATTTTATATAAGTAGTAAATGTATTTATATTAATTTTCTATATGTAAGTGTTTGTAAATAGAAAAAAAAACACATTGAATTAGGTAAATACATTCAAGATTGACCAGGTTATATTCAGGTAACAAACAATTCGTAAATCTCAATGGTTTATAACATCAAAGGTTTGTTCTCAGTTCACCCAAAGACCACTTCCAGTCCAGGTAATTCTCAAAAATAGCCATACTAGTGGACTGGTCAGCATTTCTGGTGGCTTTAACATTCCAAAACCCTTTTTTATCAATATGCATTTCACCATTCTGTTCACAGGATAAGGTGTAAATGGGAGAGTGGAATACCAGCAATTAAGTCCTTCTACCAAGAAGTGGCATTGGTCATCTCTGCACACCATCACGTCTACCCATATTTCATTGCCCAGAGGAAGTCACAAGTCCCTGCTTACTTCATGGATACAGACATAGGCTGTATTCCTAGTGTTTCCAAAAATAGAAAATAATCACAGTACTGTTGCAGAATAGCATTAATGACTTCCATCTAACATGGAACAAACAAGAAGTTAGCATTTGTGTACTGCCTACCATGTGCCACATTGGGTTAGGACCTTTCCTATTTAACTTAATGAATGTTCAATCACACACACACACACACACCTTTTTTGGCATAATAGAGTATGGCCATTTTGCAAAATGAAGAAAACAAAATAGTAACAAAAATTAAAATGATGCCTTAAATCTGCCCCCAAAGATAAGAAGAATTTAACTTATGAATTATTATTCCAAGACCTATGTTCTTTGTATAATTGTGTTATATTTGAATGTCTTTGCAAACTTATACACGTAATAAATAAAAACTATTATTCTTATACATATCACTTAAGAAAGCAAGTAGAAATTCTTTTGGTTATAACTTTCTTCTTTTCTTTCTTGAAAACAAGGTTTAGAAAAACTTCTTATTAAAGTAATTAAATATCAGAGATTATCTGATTCACATGCCATTGAGGAAATCTCCATATTTCGTTCTAACTTTTTTGAGTGTTCTGAATCTGCTCTTTTAGAAATTATAAACATCAGACTCACTGGCTACAAATTCATCCTTTTTGTGTCTTTCATCCATCAATGGCCATAAGAATTAAAAATGGAGCCCAGTTCAGCATAAAATGTGAATCTAGTTACATGAGCCTTTTTTTAAGCTCAATGATAAGTAAAGAGCATTCATACCCATTGAATATCTTATCTCCGTGTTTCAATGAGGTAGGATGATGGTCTTGCAAGAGAGATTATTCAACATGGTCTATAGATTTTATTTTTAAGTTGAAAAAGTAACCTGCAATATGGCAAGGATAATGGTTTCTATATACTCTTGAAGGCAGTCAATAGCTCTATAAAAAGGCCAAGGAATGCATTGCCCCTTTCTTCCCAAAATGACTATTATGATTTTTTAAAAAACCTGAATCTACAATAGATTTAGTTTGCATATATTAATATTCACCCAAATTGTCTATTTTGGATATTAAAAAATAAGGATAGGATTTGTGCATATGAAACAAGCTCTTTCTGTGTTGCTGAAATTCTTGAATAAGTTCCACTGATTGTGCCTCCCTTTCTCTGCATCAGAACATGCCTAGGAGAGATGAAGAAGGAAAGGGTGCAAATCTCTTCTTATGTAGTAAAAATAAGATTTATTTTAAAGCCTTAGAAGATAGCATAACTCAAAAAATTACTAATATTCAGAATTTCTAATTGACTATGTTTCCTAAGCATTAATCTTTTGGATATGTTCTCAATATTTTGTGAAGAAAAAATTATTCCTGTTAACATACTTGTTAAAATCCAAAATGATGAAAGATCAAAACAGAAAAAAAATTTTTAGACACTTAATATATGTAAGGAAATGTAATACATTTTTGAACTATCAGCTTTAGATAATTTTGGCAACTCATATGAAATTCAATATAATAGAAAATAGCCACAATGGAATAAAGGTAGTGAGTTTCTTATCACAGGTGTTAAAAGATTAATTAATTAAAATAACATATGCAAACATTAAAACCTTGAGTCATGTTATTTTAATGAAAAAATTATTCAAAAAAGACTGCTATACATTAAAATATTCATTAATTGTTCTCTTTGATCATTGAGCTGTCTATATTTTATCACTTATTTTATATTGAACTGCAGTTATGATTTCTGATCTTTCCAACAAGTCCAAGAAGGTAGGTGTTGTTATTCTTACTTATGGATAGCATTTAATAGAGGTTAACATTATGAATTCTCATGCCCAGGTTGATGGTGAGCAGAGATCCAAACCTTCTTCTGAGTGGTTCTAATATCTGAGGTCTTTGTGAATCATCACAGTCCTTGCAGATAATGGCACTCTAATGACCCAAGTCATGGGGGCCAGTCAGTAATTTTACAGCCACTTTTTATAGTTATGTTTTTCTCTCTAGAAAATGCTTGCATTTTTCATATCCCCTTTCATCTGTTGACATTGGTTTTTGACCTAATTGAGACCACTGTTAAATTTTTCAACTTCTTTAAAAAATTTTAATCATCGAGTATATATTAATATTTAGCAATTTATCCTTCTGTGTACTGGGAGAAATGCATTGGTTGGCTGATGGGTGTACATTAAAAATATAAAGTGTGCCTATTTCCAAGGGAGGCATGTTTTGACCACCTTGTGAGAAGTAAGGCGGTTCTGTAGTGCTGAACAGAGTTATTAGGGAATTCCAAGTGCACTGTGGTTAGAAGGGGTGTTTCTCAGTTCCTGTCTACAGATACTAACACCAGTTTTAATTTGTTTCTTAAACTATTTTCGCCAGATTCTGTGGATTTCAAAGAAATCCCTGCTCAGAAGAGACTTTCAAGTATCTGTTTTCTCTAGGCATCATAATTCTCTTTGGCTAACAATATGATGGACAGGAGAAGGATGTGGGGAATTCTAGGAATGAAACCAGGTGCCACTGTTGGAGAGGCTGATGCCAGTGGAATTTCTTCAGGCTGAATTGTGTCTGTCATTGAGGGATATGGCACATTCTTTTAGGAAATTTTAAAATATTCCAATATTGATTTCAAATAAGTTCAGAGAAATACTTGCCCTCTTATATATAATATGTCTTACATGATGTTACTGTTTTCAGAAAAAAGGGGAAAAAACCCCACAGAAAATGTGATTGTATAGTCACACGTTATTTTAATAAAACTCTGAGTAAAAAAATTAACATTTTATATTGGTCTAAAATTATTCTGCTCTGTACAGATAACTTTGGTGATTCAAAAAAGTAATAATGATAATAAAATAAAAGGAAGAAAAGAAGAGGTTAAAAAAAAAAAGGAAAAGACAATAAACTCTGTATACACCAGATTAGCAACTCATCACCCAGCATGTCAAATTAGAGATGTACTTTTTGTGTGTGTGCGCTCCTAGGATCTTTTAAATTATTATTATTTTTACAAAAAGGAAAAATTGCATAAAATAGATGAAACAACATATGTTTAATTACATGTTAAATTAATTATGAATCTTGAAAAAAATATATGAATTGGTAATCGTAGGTTGTCCACATTTTAGTTACAAGCATATCGATATGTGTTACATTCAGGCATTCACAAGAAAGTCACATAATCTAAAGATATGAAATGATCTAAAAAATTCAAAATCATAGTTTATGTAATTAAAGGGAATCAGAGAGGTCTTGCTACTTGGTTCATGGCCAGGGAAAAGACCTTCTGTAGTACTGAAATGAAGCATTATTACTGTCTCACTTACTCATTCTTGGAATTGGTTTAGTGATTACTTCAACATCGACATCAGTGAAAAACATTTGACATCTGGCCTCGAAAATCAGACAGTCGACCACAGAGACTTTGATTAAAAAACTTCATGTAATTTTCTCCAATCAGTAGCTGGGCCTTTTCTTTTATCAGAATGAAGGTTGCTCTCATCACCTGCAAATTTATACTAAGGCTTTAAACAAACAAGCATGAAACTTTTACATGAAAATCCCTTCCTGAAGGAATACTTGCAGAGGAACTTGATGATTAGCTGTGCTGATGATTTGATTTCTTCAGTGTGAAATAAGCCTGGAATCTTTTGTACGAATTTTTTTTTAATCCTGGTTACGTGTGTGCATGTATATGTGTTTAGCCTTCATCTCATAAAGCATTTTTGGAGAAAACTCTACATTAGCTGCTATTGCTTGCTGAGAAAAGAGGGGAGAAAAGAAAAAGCGAAAGCTCCTTTCACATCATCTGTGTGCCAGGCACTATTCTGAAGTCAGAAATCATGCAAGCCACTAGGGTTCTGTATGTTTAACCTCCTATAGAGCAGAGCCGTTCCCATTACTGAGAAGAATGAACCCTCAGGGACACAACAATAGAGATCCTGAAATGAACTGCATTGCAGTATCGCCATGAATTAAAGTCTCCATCAGAGGCTGTGGCTCTTGGCATTAGAGAGCAAGGGCTTCGATGAAGTCGAGCAGAGAACTCTGCAGTAATGAGCCATCCTGCTGCCTTTTCTCTTTGAAGACAATTTATATGATGAAACTTGATAATTAACTTATGTCCAACAAACTAAATCCAATATATCTGTTTTCAGGTCAGAGGCAGTGGCTGTAGTCTCCTGGAATATGCTACCCCATCTACTAGTTCCTTGACAAGGACACAGTCCCTGCTAATACAGTGTCACAGTAAATTTGCTTATCTCTTAAGAACAACGAGGTGTGCTGTAAAATATGTGTGTCCTATCAAAACATTCATAATAAAATCCTAATAAAATTAGAAAGTTGGAATAAAAGGAAATCATGGTCTTCAATTGTATGTCTTGAAATTACCTTCAATAATGGCTGATACATTATATATGTGATGACTATTACACACACACACACACACACACACGCACGCACACACACACAACTGCCTCAGCTCATGAGCACACAACTGGTTTCACAGTCTCAGTTTCCAAGGAAAGAAGACAGCATGATGAAGCAAAAACCAACTTTTCCCAATTCTGCAACTTGATCTTTCATGGTTTACAAATTGTCATTGCACTATTATACCCTGGAGAATATGAAATCTACTCAATGATTAGAGACACAGTCAAAAAAAGAGAGAGCATTTTCTTTTTGATACTACCTGAAATGGAAAGCAAGAAAACATAGAAGGTGAAAAAAGAGAAACACTTGGATCATTTTTCAAAATGTCAATGTTTTATTTGAACCTGCCTGGGGCTGATCTTTGCACTCAATCCATGTACATGGCATGGTGTTGGAATTACAGCTCTCAGATGGAAAGAAAGAAATACAAGGCAGATTTTGCATCGCAAGTTGTGATCTTGATACATACTCAGAACAGTCATTTATTGGTCCATTGGCCTACGTCCTCATGAAATCTGATTGCATTTTTGGAAATCAGGCAGAGAAATAAAATCTTCTCTCGGAGATGGATATCTATTGGGAAACACTTTCATTATGTGACTGCTACAAGAAGTATTCTGCTGGAAAAAAGTGATTTGTTCCATGAAAAAATACATCTAGAGTAAATTGATATTTAGTTACTCATATCATCCATGCTTATAAAAAAAGAGATTCTATGTTTTCATCATGTAAAAACATTACATTATTAATCTTTCTAAATGTATTTATTGGTAAAATGCCTACCATCAGAATCTTAAAACTGCTTCTCACAATTTCCTTTTAAATATGAAATCTATTGCTGAAAAATTAACCCCTTTTTAACAATATCAGGTTAACTCATTGTGGCCTTAAATGTAGACATACTTATAGGTAAAGGGCATGATTTTATGCCATTTTTAAAAAAATTTTTAGTGTTTTAATTACTTTATTAGAAAAATAATGTAAAAATGGTTGATTTTGTGTGGCATATCAGTGAAACATTTAAATCATATTCTCAAAGTCGAATAGCTATCAGAACAAATGTCTTCATTCTAAATCTCTAACCATGGGACTTTTTTAAGTAGTCAATTGTAATATACCTGTCTCAGGTGGCATAGCTCAATGTGGGGAGTGATCTTACTATACTAGTGTCTTGATTATAATTAATCGATGTTCTCTGTAAACTTATACATTTAATTGTTATAAGATGAATCCTTAGGCCTAGATAAAGCTTTATATTTTACAACATGCTTTCTTGTTGTCTATAAAACCAAATTCATAATTTATTAAATCCGTGGTTTACAAAGATATTTAATCCTATTCTCTGTTGTTAAACATTGGTCAAATAAAAAGGTGTCCATTTTTAATAAAGTAAGTTGAATTTTTAAGTCATTATTTTCCGGCAAACAAAGTTCCGTGACGGCAAGTGAATCCAAAGCCTAATATATCAAGTGCTCAATATATATTTGTTCAATGACTGAATTAATTCTGAATAAGAAAACTATTGTTATATATAAAGCAGGCCCTTGAAATGATATGAATTTGTCAGTTTAAGGTGATCATGAAATAGTGATTTATAAATAATCGTTTCTAATTTAAGTTTGGTTCCTTGGGGCAAGCAAGCCCATGACTCTAGTGGTTTGTTTTTGAAAGCTCTGGGGTACGCAAACAATAAAACATTTGGAAAGCCTTACAACACAGAAAAAAAAAATCAAATGCCAAATTTTGTGGGAGAGAAAATAAGAGAAAAATGAGAGTTCAGAGAAAGGAAATTTCATCGATGCATGGAGAAATCATCTGTTCAACGAAGAGCTGATAAGTATTCAGTATCTACCAGGGATCAGACAGTGCACACAATGAGTGTTGAGTAGCACTACGCAAGAAATGCTCTAGTTACAACCCCGATCCTCTTCTAAGGGGAATCTGATGCACTTAAGCAAACAGGGCTTGGGGAACCTGGGAAGGCCTTGCTGGGAAACTGACATTTGAAGAGAGAGTGACTCTAAAGAGTACATGGTCCAAAATGAACAGATTGATATGACACTGCTATGTGAAACTGAGAAAACAAAGCATTTCAGAAAAGCAGTATCAGGCCTTGAAAAATGAAATGGTGCATTAATTCATTATTTCTATTAATCCCCAAATTCTGTGACTTGAAGAAGTAAGCTTATTTCTCTTTCAAGTTCGAGCATAATCAATGGAGAGCTGACGGGTTCATCTCATTGCACAAAGCCAGGCTCCTTCTATTGAGTTGCTCAGCCATTCTCAGCACAAGGCTTTCACCTATACTTCAAGGCAACTGCCTGAGTCTCTGCCAGTGTCTACACCCCACTCAGTGGAAAGGAGAGAGAAGTAAGAGGTGCACTCCAATGTCTTCCAAGGTATATTCCCATTCTATCTCTTCATCCTAATTCCCTGTGACTGCCAAGTCACATCCCTTTGCTCCTCTTCTTCCAGGTTTGAACCCATCTTTCACTTCAAAAGACCAGGACAAAGCCCTGGGGATTTCAAAGTTAGAACACTGGATACTGGAACTCTTGAATCTCTTTTAGGTTTTCATATGCTTCGTTCTCCAAGGGAATGGGTGTGAGAACTTCAGTTAACAAGAATCTCTTTGGCTTAAAGATGCTACGAAAATGAGAATACTGTGATCATTTGTGGATAGATGTCTTCATTTATAGCCAATGATTGCCTTCTTGCAACAGCTTCCTTGTGACTAGGAGAGTGATTCCTGATGAACTCTGGTCTGGTCTCCGAACTCTGATCTACTCTCAGAGCCAAGGGACTGTGACTAAAAAGGACAGATTGAAATCACTCCCACTGCACATAGCATGCTAGCAGGTTGCAGTTGATTGACAAAACCACATCACAATGGCTGTCATCGCAGTGCCAGCATAGATCAGATGAAGAAAAGCTTTCTTTTTGTCCATCTGGCTCTTCATTAAAAAAAAATTGTTAAATTCTGATTCCAGGATCTTTATTATTGGAAATGATGCATGCCTCAGCAAGACACCATGTGATTTACACAGTTTGGGCTGGGCCTCAGTGGAGGAAATTCAAACTGGAATTAGTTTGTCTTCTACCTGGAATGCATGTCAGATACTGAAAATAATAAAAAATGTCCTAATGACAGCAGCCACCATTATTCCTTTAGGCATTGCTTTTGCATGTTCTCATGGAAGAGAAGAAAAAAGCTAGTTTTGTTTCAGTGTGTAGAACCTAAGGGATCTGTTCCCAAGACTAGGCACAGCATAGGACAACCTCTGGCTACCCTTCTTCGTTAATTTCTTGCTTTTATAAGACATCATCTCGAAGAAGAAACAAAATCAATTTAAAAAGTAAATATTTTTTAAAAGATTGCTTCTAACTCCACAAGTTTATTTGAGACATAGGCATTAAAATCTTGATTATTTATGCTAATAAAGAGTTTTGATGCTATTGGGAAACCAAAATTAATGATATAACTAATAATACTACTATAATAATATGATGTATATATGAGCTCATATATAGTATTCTTCTATTTTTAAATTCACAACTAATATACTTTACCAAATGAGCCTGAAGGTAGGTTTGCATTTAGTACACACATATTAATTCATGGCTAAAGACTCCCAACACTAAGCAAGGAGGAAATCAAGCTAATATCTAACATTAAGTATGGAAAAGAAACCCTAGGATATTTCCATTTGTTTTCCCAGATGTTATAAGTAATTAATCTGTTTCCCCTTGGGAAAATGTTTCCATTTCCATGAAATAAATGCATAAAATGATATGCAAAAAAGACTCTTAATTTTTAGTTGGATTCCATCCAGCTCCTTGCCTTCCATTCTCACAGAACGTGAGCTATTGATGTTATTTATTGAGATTCCTTAGCTGAGAAGTTCACAGTTAAATCATTATGGAAGTTTGTAAATATGAATGTTTTATAAGCATTAAACACATTGCTGTTAAACACAGTCCTAGATTCCATTGGCTAAGATATAAAACAGCTAGTTTCTGAGCCATTCACTCTCAAAGAAATAACTTACTTTATTTAACTCCTGGGCGGGGGTCCATCTATTCTTGTATATTCTGTTAGTATTTGTCTGTGCTACTTTTCCCTCCTTTGAATCTTTGTAGAATGAAATACAGAAATAGCCCACATGGATCTCTTTTCCCTAAATAGATAATGAGCTGGATGGTAGCATTTACTGAATAGCTATTTTTTGCCAGGCACTGGACTGGCATTTAGCATGCATCATCTTATATAATCTTACCACAACCCCATGAATTGGGTATTACCTTTATTTTACAGTTGAGCAAACTGAGGTTTGGAGAGGTTAATAACTTTTCCAAGGTGACACAGCTGTTTAGGGGCAGAACTAGGGCAAGAGCACAGGTAAATTCAACTCCATCATTTAAGCACTATATAATACTCCAGCAGTTCTCTATGTGTGGTCCTGGGACTAGCAGCACCAGCATCCCCTGGCAATTTGTTACAAAGACAAATTATCGGGCTCTATGATAGAACTACTGAATCAGAAACTCTGAGCATTAGGATCTAACGTTCTGTGTATTATAGAATCTTTTGGGTGGTTCTGATGCTAAAGTTGGAAAATTACTGAATTACATTATACTTCCACCATAATGACATGTTTAAAGCTCATAAACAATTCATATTTGCAAATCCCCATAACTATTTAATGAGTGGACTTCTCAGCTAAGGTACTTCAACAAGTAACAACAATTGTTCACATTCTGGGAAAATGAAAGGTAAGAAGCTGGTTAAAATTCAACTGAAGTTTAGGGTATTTTTTGCATCACTTTGTCCATTTATTTCATGGGACTCAAAAGACTTTTCTAAAGGGACACAAATCTGTTATTTATCACATCTGGTAAAGCAAAGTGTTCTTTATTTGATTTGGCTTTTGCCAGTCAAGAATAAAAACAGTATCAACCAGTAAAGAGTGTGCAGAAAAATTCTCAATTGACCAGGTTGATCAGATACTCAAGATTTTGGTGATTCCATATGGTAAGGAATTGAGGGGAGAGGCAGAGAATTTAAATATTAGAAAAGCTGGCAAGATGAGATGGGAGATGTTTCTTTTGATGCAAAATTAAAATTCTAGCTTCCTTGTTAGGCAAGCATGCTTCTGCACATCAACCATAATACAAGAATCTGGCCTATACAGAGAAAATAACCTATATTAACCGAGGGAATTTTATGCTGGTAAAATGGGTGTGGAGCAGTCAGTGTAGTGTTTCCAAAAATATGAGAGAGAGAAAGCTAGAACACAGTTTTAGTGAAAACATGCTTCTTAATTCATATTAACTGTCTATTAGGATTGTGCTTACTGATGTGAAAGGTTTGGAAAAACTATGTGAGATATCACATTAAAACAGGAAACAGATGGTGCTTAACTGGGTATGCAGGTGAGGAAGCAGGAGCTTCCTCATTTGGCTGAGGGATGCACAACAAGAACAGCAGCGACCTGTTTGTTCTTCAGTCCAAGTCTGAGGAAAATATCAGTGTGTTTGTGAATTATTGTGCATCATGTTTGATATGTACTAATTTACTTACATAGAATCTAACATGATAACAAGAATATAATCTGACCAAAATTCAGTGAATTGTGGTTTATTCCTGCTACTACAATTATTTCTGATTATTAAAACTGTTTCTTCTCATGTTAATATAGAGCATACTGGGTTTTAGAGCATGAAAGATTCAGCACAGTTTTAACCATTTGAAAGTCAGGGTAATACTAGAATAAACTAAAATAATTTATAGAATGTACTAAAACTGGATTGCAAGAAAATTTATGTTAAGCAGTCACACAATAATAAAAACCAAAGATTAATTAACATAAAAAGTCTGGATGTCATATTTCTCTAAGTAGAAATAATTGTAATGTAATTTTATTTCACTGATTGAGCCTCCAAGTAGGTCCAAGGTAAAGTCAATATGAAAATGAAAGGCACCTTTAGGCCAGGAGGAAAACAGGACATGATCTCACCAGCTTCAGAATTAGAACCATTGAATTATTTTCTCTGCATGTGCATGCACATGCACACACATACACACACATACTCACACGTCTTTAATGATATTTATTATTACTTCCCAAGACTGGAAAATTTGAAAGAAAAATAAACAAAACTAGAAAAAAAATCTATTCAGTCTGTCATGGGAAATTATCAAATAGCTAACGCATTGAGTTTTGTTTTTAAATGCTAGTTTATTCTAATATAAAAATGTTCATTTCATTAATTCCTAATACATCAAAGAATTAGAGGTAAAAGAGAATCCTTTTGTAAAGACTGTAACCAAGAAATTAAATCATTCACCCAGGGTCAATAATCTGATGTTTTCCCATATCCATAGCAAGTTTACACTATAAGAAAAATTTGGAATTACAAAAAAAAATAGTTTTCTAAGTAGGACTTTAAGGTACTAAATATATTATGAAATGGCTGAGATAAAAGCATTTGCTTTATTCTTAATGTGTGGATCCCTGGAACACAATGACTTCTTCACTGTACCTTGCTCAGTAAATGTTGGTAGGATCAAATGGAGGAATTCTCTAAAGACACCTAGGTTGGGCCTGACACAGGAAGGAACATAATGAAGAAGAAAGGGTATCTTTTGGGTATTATGGGCATTTGTTTAAGGCTCCTAACCCATTCTATCAGGGACATTATTGAACCTCTCTGATTTTCACTACTGAGTAGTGGACAACACAAGTGCATTTTCTGTATTTAGGAAGCATCATGATGTTTATGTGTTTTGGGCAGTTAGCTAGTATTGCAAAAGTAGCCACCTGAAGTAACCAGCAAAAATGGATCTAGACTCTTACATATAACAGAAATGAATAAATAAAAGGGTGGTTCTATGCTTCTATTATTTTAGATAATAACAGAAAATGCTATATTTACAACCATGTATTTTTTTGTTAATTCTCACATTTGTATAAATATTTCTAAAACCAGGATTTTATGAAATTTTTTAAATTTGAAGAAATGTCAAAAGTTAATAAAGTGTCATTGGCTCTTGCACAGAAACTGAAACAAATATGCTTTCCCACTTACCCCCACCCATAAAGTCATCCAAAAATAGCAGGCTTGGATTCCAATCCTGAATCTTCAGACTTTGGCAAATCTATTAATGTCCCTAGGCTTCTGTTATTTATTTATTTATTTTAGCAAATCAGTACTTTAGTTTTTATGAGGTTTAACTAGGATGAAATATATATAAATGCTTAGATACCTAAAGTTTTCCATGAAGTATTATAATATTTTAATAATAAAATATTAAACATTAAATATCTAGAAAGAAAATGAAAGTTCTGGGTTACATTAATTTCTTAGCTAATGGAAAGTGACTTTGTCAACTTTTTCTAAAGTGTATTTTTGAAATAGATCAGTTTTCTTTCCTGCTATACTTAGAGAAACAAAATCTTAAGATTAAGTGGTATTTAGCTACCAGTTGAATAGCAATTCCAACTGTAACATTGCTAGATTTCATGCCAAAGTGGTTTAGTCTGAACCCATCCTGATCCTAGGAACCTTATAAATCTTATATTTTGAACCTAATGCCTAAAAGCAGGTGATTTTTTAAGACACCTTACCTTCATACACACACACACACACACACACACACACATACACATACATATGTATCTGTATATGTATGTGTATATGTGTGTGTATATATGTATATATATATATATATATGAAGATGGCAGAGTATACAGAATAAAGTCATTACTGGTTAATGTTAATTTATCTTCAGTGAACTAAGTTTTTTGTAGTAAAATCTTGGTCTTGAATATATCTGATTTATTGTCAAAGTTTTAGAAAACATCAAATGTCTTGGTCATTTTTAACTCAGTTTAAGTTAAAGAAGAAATTAAAAGAACACATCTCTACATATCACTGCTCTTCTGTTCAAGAATTTACCAAGTACATGGGCTAACTGAACTCATTCACCCAAGTAGCACTACCCCAAAACAGAATGGGCTTCACTGAGAAAATGAAAATGAATGGTCCTGAGTCTGGCTGTGGGAGCCCTGAACTTTGTAATATGCAGCATTTGCCTTGGTGGTTTAGGAGTGGTATAATTTAATTGTGGATATGTTACCTGAATATAAGCATATTTGACAAATTTCCATTTTATTATATTTAATAAGAGGTAATATTTGATTATTTTATAGCATCTACATGGTGATGATAGGAGAATCTACTTTTAATTATGCTTATAAAGAGGAAAAGAGAGTGTAACTGGCCCTTAACTTTCTAAGATGGTTCTATGATTCAGGTGGAAACTTTTCTCTTATGCTTTCTTATTCATTTGTGGTAAGTAATTAAATAATAATTGTGCAAATAGTTAAAGCACCTTGACTGGCCATTGCGTATCTGTTTTCTCTCCAAGATTATTAACAATTTAAGGTCAGGGACCATGTTCTATTTGTGTGTCCAGGAAGATGGATACTGACACACTGAGGGCTGGCTTCCATGCTTGACAGGGCACTGGAGTTTTTGCCATGTGCCCAGGACTAGGAAATCACTCCAGGACAGGCTTCAAGATGGTTGACACAATGGCTGGGGTGGGTGGGGCACTTGGGCAAGATTTTAACCACTGGTATGGATATAATTCTACCCTGGCCCAAAATTGTCTTTGTCTTTCCACAGTTCCTTCATGTAGTAATCTTCAATAACTTTGTGTTGAATAAAAATAATTAATTTATTCCATATCCACCAATTAAAACTGAGAGAAGGTAGTCTGTTATTATTCTCAGTAGGAACAGGCCTAAAATCAGGACTGAAAAATATTGTTCTAGATAATCCACAAGACAAATGATGCACAGCACACATATACAAAAAGACAAATGGCCTGTTGATATTGGATTGTGCATAGGAAAACCAAAAAAAAGGATGATTATGTACCAATGATACCAACTTTCTTCAGTTTTCTAGCATGGAGTCTGGTTAAAAGCATTCAACCAGCAAACCATCTATGGTACTAGATGAGTTGTAGTCAAAATTAGCTGGACATTGTCCAGCCTCAATTGCATTAGCATCTTGTGCCCCAAATCACCTGTTCATTGCTTACATCCAAGTAACATAAATCCACATTTAAATTATGTCACCTCCAAGTCAACTGTAGCACATTAAAAGTTCAGGGATCCCAGAGCCAGACTCAGAACTCAGTGGTGTCCATTCTCTGTTTTTGGACAATGTTAGCTGAATTATCAAGTCCAATTTACCCTTGAACTTTGTAAATTCTTATATGTAGAGATTCTTTTTTTTTTGTAACCTAAACTGTCGTTTAGGTTACAAAAAAATGCCCCCCGAATCTGATATTTACTGAAACTTTGGCAATGAATCAGATATATTCACAAATCAAAATTTCAAGTAAAAAATTCTGATTGTTAAGACGCAAGAGGAAGAAACAAGAAGTCTCATTTAACACTCAGTCAGAATTAATAGCCCCAAATGAAAGTTCCTAACATAATAGAGGAAGAGGGAAAACAACTGATGTGCTAGAAGTAATGAAGAATGACCAAGGGCAAGTAAGCAATAGAAATTTGTTTTAAAATAAGACTTAGGGGAAGATTATAACTGGTGCTAAGTAAACCACACTACTTTGGCAAAAAATGACAGAAACTTCATTAAGGAAAGAAGGTTTTTAGGAATAACCTCTATTTTTGCATAAAGTCAACTGAACAACACCTAAGAATGAAAGATTATCTTTTAAAGGAATTAACAGAGTCTGTGCTGGTTATGTTATATTCATGAATACGTGTTCTAGCTAAACGTTTTTGAATCATGCCCATTTTCAGGGGAGACATCTTCTTTTTTCTTTTATAGTTTTCTAGCTGTTTTATAAGGAGATACCTTCACAAACAGCAGCTCAATCACTCAAAACGTTACAGTCAGACATTGTTTTATAAATGGCACCTGCATAACAAAGCTGTGGCAGTATGGCAGGAAGCTGGAGATGCACACATTCAGTCTGTTGCATCTTCCTCTGGTTCTTCATGCCTTCAACTCAAACCAGCTCCCTACCCTATCATGAGCAAGCTCAACATTCCACATCTCTACATAAGATATAGCCTCTTCTTGTCTAGGACCTCCTTCCCCAGTGCTTATCTCCATACTTTGATCTTTAGCTCATTGACACATTTGCTAAGAAATTTTTCCTAATCTGTCCTGGTATAACATGTCCCTATGGCTCTGTTTGTATGTGTAAGATATAGAAGATATAGCACCCACTGCACTCCAGTCTTCTTGTTGTTGTCTGATCTCGCTAAGTTTCAGTGTCCATGAGCCTCCTTCATTATCTTTGGATTCTTCACTCTAGTAGTAGAAGTGTAGAGAATTCTTGACCTGTATCATCATATTTACTATTTGTTATGAAAGTGGAAACTCACAGCCCTGCATTTCTGAAGATTTCTAAGACATGCAAAATGAGGACTTCAAAACCCTATATATTTCTGCTCCCTTGGACAGGAATTAAGATTTCTTAGAGAATCTCATGGTAAGAAACTCGCACTGGAAGCTGGATGACCCCAAGACTTCAAGTCATGAACTGGACTCATTCTGTAGTCCTATTGCCAAAATCAGACTGTGCCTTACAATAAATCTCCAGCTGGCTCTTCAGTTAGATATATACTTTAAAATAATGCCTCAGGCATCTCTCTTGAATGGTTAATAAGTTATCATTAATAATCACTGTCCATGTTTTTAAAAGCACTTCTATAAAAGGCTTTGATCTAAAAATGAGTGAATTCTGGGCTGCTTTCCATAGTTGACCCACTTTACCCTCTAGCTTTTGAATAGACTATACAAATCCTTATTTTCTAAATTAGATAATAACATTGAAAACAGGAAATAACAGAAATAATAACCTAGAAAATAGATATTAAAGAAGATATTACTATTATGTGTGTGAGTGATAATTATGCTCCCCAAATAATAATTCCTAATTGGATTTGTTATCCTGCTTCCCTACTTTGAAATTTTGTTTATGTTTTCTTCAAAATTAAATTGCAACAAAACTCAGTGATGCACTAAAATATTCAAATAGATGATATCACAAATACATATATATATGTCTATATGCTTTACTTTTGTGTGATTTTACCTAATTAACAGCAGATTTGATATTTGAAAGGCATTAATCTCTTAATGCTAATCTTTTAAATCACAGATTTGTAAGTAAATAAATATACTTAAGATATCCAATAAACTTATCGGGTTGTGGCATTCAAGCACAAGGAAGACTAAATTGCAAGAAAATGACAATGTATTAAAATAATAACATAGATTCTATATTCATACATGGATGTGCTATCAAGGCTAATACAACTATAATGTACTCTACCTAGCAATTCTCTCCATATAAAAGCACACTGCATTTTAAAATCTAGATATTTGGCAATGATTAATGACATCTAAAACAGCCAGGAGAATGACCCTCATGTCTATTTCAAAACCCTGCCAAGAAATGTATTCCCCAAATTGTCACAAACAATCTATTTGGCTTCATTGTCTCCTGATAAACATTTTCCATCAATTCTTTCAAAGCATACACTTTTGACATACTTCCAGATAATAATAGCCCAAAATAACATTTTTTAACCTCTTTTTCAAGGTCTTCTTTCATAATAAAATGTAACTTTTAAAATTCATGTATTATCTTTATATCAGTGAAAATTTTATTTTGGCTACAACTTATAATAAATAAAGCTGTATATTAAGCAAATTCAGCAAATGCTTTCAATATTAACCATCACATTTATTTTCTTCTGCAATCAAAAGCCACTGAAAAAATCAGCAAGTCTGAACACTAGTACAGAAGCAGTGTTTTAGCAAGTAGCATTTTAAAAAACTGACTTACCTCTTAAAGATCATATCAGTGTCTTCAACCCCACCTCACCAGCAGTTATCAGCCAACTTCTGATCTATAAACTTACAGTGCCCTGGATTTCCAGACTCCATTTGTCAATCAATTTACCTACTTTGCATTAGCCACAGGGTTTGTGGCCAATGTTTACTATGCCAAAGAATATTTACTGAAGTAAGCAAAGTTGTCAATGTGATAATAACCCATGTCATCAATATTGACTCATCACACCTCCAAAATATATTTTAATAAATTACCATTCTCTTGTCAAAAAAAGCAGAATATACTGTAAAGTTATTTTAACAGAAAAAAATCCTAGTCCTCTTTAGTTTATGAAAGCACTAATGAATTGTGTAGTAGATCCATTCTACTAGTATAATAGCACTTCTATATCACAAAAGAAATGTGGAGCAACTCTTGGGCAAAAGGGAGGAAGGCATATACACACCTGGTATCCCTGCTAGAGAGCAGCTGTCAACCTGACCTGAGGTTTGCTGTCCATTGCTGACTAGTTAAGAGGGACACCTAACTCCCTAAGTATTCCTGTGTTGTGCACGTACACTGTGCTCTTAGATTTCAGTACACATCTAGACATGAACTGAAATCCTTACTGAGAAATCCTACAACATGGCCTAACATTGGACCTGAGTGAATGAAAACTCTTAAGGAAACAATAGTAGCAGAGATGTCAAGTTCCCTCTAGGCAGGACCTACATCAACTCCACTTTCCCAGTGGGACTGCTGGAACCCAAAACCCACTTTGGTCAAGCATGGTGCCGCTAAAGCCCTCAAAGAGCAGGGTTCCTGCTCTTTACACCTTCTGTCATGTCAAAACAGAGTTTTAACTGTTTCCCAGGGTAGTGACAGCCCAGCTGTTAATAAATATGCATTTGGGGGATTGAAAGATCTTGGTACAAAATACTAACTGTACTTACTATCTGTGTGACTTGAACAATTTCCTAAGATTCTGACATTTCATTTTCACATGTATAAATGAGGATAAAAATTGCATCTTCCTAGGATCACTATGCCACTGGTCTCAGAACCTAGAAAATATTGTTTGTTGTTGTTGTTGTTATTCTCTAATTCAAAATGCTATGTAATTCAGGAAACATTCACTGATGAATGGTCAATATTTTATGACTTCACTGAGTCATAACTCAGTATAGAATACTAAAAGTCACACTGCAGGATAATATGACCACAACTACCCCTCAAAATATAAAACAACAACTGGGCAGAGATTGAGATCACAGTGGTGAGCAAGACATTCAAACCCATTCAAAGCTTCCAGCTCCATTGAGAGGAACAGAGGTAAAAATCAACTTCAATGCAGTGTACTCAGGATAAGAACCATGGCTTATGGACACAATAGAAGGAATAGGTTACCCAGACTTGGGGATCAGTGTGTGGACTGGAAGACTTACTTAGGAAGTGACATAAAGATAACTGACTAAAAATGAGCTGGCATTAAACAGGTGCACAATTTGGTGGAGGGAGGTCAGGAAGGTAGGGGATAAAAGATCATGGTGATGAGAGAGGGTATATATGCCAGGAAGTTGTCAAACAGACATAAGAATAACCCATGCAAAGCCCTGGAGAAAAAACTGTTGAAAGTGGGGTGATGGGGAGCAATGTGACCACTCTTACAGAGACACAAATTTGCATTTGCATGTAGCAGGCTGAATGGCACTGGGGCTGGCAGGACACTCTGGGGGCCACATTACTTGGAAGAGGGTATGGGGCAGGAAGAGGAGAGCAGTACTTCGTTCCATTCCCAGATGTTCTGATTTAATTGATTTGGAAGAGAGTCTAAGTGCTGACGCTGTTAGCAATGTTTGAAGCCTTTCTTGATGACAAAACATGCAACCAGTATTTAGATTTAAATTAAATCCAGACCAACCTATGGAAAAGCAGCAGGGGAGTCTGTGAATGGCCTTCATTAATTAAAAAAAGAAATGAGGTTATGATGTCATGTAGCTCCTCAATGGCTTCCCTGTTAGAAGATCAGCAATTTCTCACAGGCAGTTTCAGACCCTCCTAGGAACCGTTATCAATAATGCATCCTCAGGTCTAGAAAACAGGTAACCACAGCCTAGACCAGAATTATATCCCTGATTTTAAAAACAATGGAGGTTGTATGCAAAGTATCCAATTCTGTTTGTATGCTGAGATATATCCTTTGGTAATAAAATAGAAATATTTGAAAATTCTTTGCTCAGTAATAATTATCCCATAATTAGCCGATGGCAAATAGACAGGCAGTACACGCCTACATTCACGAACAACTAGTAGAAAATAAAGCAGAGCTTAAACTTTGCTTTGTTTTTCAAAACTATGATATGGGTGGTACAGCCACGTCAATGTTGGTAGCAGTACAACTCACAATAGACAATCTACAAAACCAGCTCAGGTGGTCAGGTGCCTATCAATAAATGAATAGATTGAGAAACTGTGATACACACACACACACACACACACACACACAATGGAGTTTACTCAGCAATAAAGAAAAATGAAACTGTGGCATTTGCTGGTAATTGGATGGAACTGGAGAACATCATGCTAAGTGAAGAAAGTCAAGGGTCAAATGTTTTCTCTCATATGAGGAAACTACAGCAAAGTAAGGTTGGGGGAGAGGGGTCGGATATCTTATAAATAGAAGATCAGTGGAGTAGAAGATTGAGAATAAGGGAGAAAGAACCAGAAAGAAGATATTTGGAATGAATTGACAAAATTACACTGTGAGCATGTATAAACATACCACAGTGAATTCCATTTTTATGTGTATCTACAAAGCACCAATTAAAAATAAATGAATAAATAAGTAGAAGGAATACCAGTAGAGTAGAGGAAGGGAAACAGAGGAAGGAGGAGGGAAAGAAAAGAGTGGAGCACAGGGACTGAAATGGAATAAATTAAATTCCAGGCATGTATGTTTATGTCGAAATGAAGCCCACTATTATGTATCACTATAATGATTGATAAAAATATTTAAAAAGAACTAAAAATACAACCTCAAAAAAACACGATAGGTCCATACTTTGTTTTTCTATTCCCCAGCATTACATGGACATGGGTAAAGTTTCAGGTATAATTTAATCATCTCTCAAGGTGCATAGCATATTGCATTCATGCGAAAGGAGCCCTGCTTTTTGGTTAGGTCGGAAATGTTCCTCCAAACTTATTTCTCCAAGGTGTTCACTACACTGGCATTCTTGGTAATGAATATTTGCTTTTGTGAATAGTAATATTCCTTTCTTTTATAAGTTATTGCCCCACTCCCATCTATAAACCTCATTTGGATCAGAAGCCATTCGATATGAGGTTCAGCTTCCATCCAGAAAAAAAATTACTTCACTATATTTTACATTCACTTTCTCTTCCATGGATGTGAGAAAGGGGCCTTTTACCTGTCGTCTTTGATATTCCCACCATTCGTTCTCAGCCTTCAATCCCCCACACACCTCCATGTGCTAAACCTTATATCCAGATGCTGCAGGCTCTTGACTGCCCTTCAGAGAGTTGAAAATAGAGATGCTGTCATTCTGTGGAAAGTCACATTTATTCACAGTAGGGGCCTGGGTCTTGATGTGAGTGACGATAAATTCAAAAGCAATATGCAAACAAATTATTAGAGGATTTGGATTACCCTTGTCTCTGGAATTTTTATCAATAAAGTATGATTACCGATTTCAGCTAGTATGACTACATCATTCTTCAAGCAAAAGAAAACAAGTACAGTTTGTAGGATTTCTGCAAAGGGAAGAAGAAAAGCTGTGTAAGATGCTTACTTCTAATGTTTAAATAAATTTCGCCCAAAAGGAGTTATTTTGCAAAGATCGTAGCTTTAGTAATCAATCAATAGATAATAACACAAGGCTCCAGAATGAAATCAAAGCTCCAGCACACACTTCTCAAAACCTGCCAGCAAGCAACTCCCCCAAGGAAGAAAGGTAAAAAATATCAGAAGGAACCTGGCAGTATCTCCCAGGCATCTACAAGATGTCTAGAAGTGAATGTCATTTTCTCACCAATAATCTGCACTTTAATCTTACATGAAACAATTTTTCACAAAAAGTCTCTGTTCCCTTGTATTTGATAAAGAAAAAGAATTAGAAATAGGCCCCATTTCTTTAGAAAAGTAGGTTTCTTCAGCTTTCGATTGGCCTCTCTCATGACCCCCTATACAAGAAGACAGATAATAAATATAATGATTTATACTGAAAAAAAAGAGCAGTGAGGATAATGGCCCAAACAGTGCTGTCTTTTATTATGTTACCATAGTAAATAATAGCAGTACCGTTCACACCGGTATACTTAAGGTTGTAGCAGCGATTCCATTATAATTCCTGTTTTTCAGAAGTTTATAACTTGGTCTTGACAATATAGCACAGCCTGAAACTAGGCTTTTTTTTCCCCCTCCTTCTTCTTTTTGAGTCAAAAGCTGGTTTTCCTTGATTGCCATGCTATTATTGAATAATCAGCTTGGAATTAAATAGCATTTTTATCATTTATTCTGGCTATATTTTGCATATGCATTTTTAAAACCTTTTCTGTAACATGCCACACATACACACATTGTATACACACACTGTTTTGCCTACATGACCAATATTTGTATTTAGGAATACATTTAATGTTCATTAATTGGGAAGATCACCATAATAAATTATTACAAAATGCCTGAAAGTTGTATGTTAAAAAGTTTTTATAGCAATTTGCTAATTTTGTAAATAATAGGATATTTCTTTGATTAAGATACACAGTCTCATTTGGAGATAGAAACAGAAATTCAGCAAAAGCTTGGTCAGCCCAATTCAACACAAGGCATTAGTAAACAGGTCATCTAATATCTTGGGAAGCCAGAAATGAAACGAGCAGTTTTCTCATTTTGCCTCTTCTGAACCCTAATATGAGGAGAGAAATGAGATTTAGACTTTAAATATGGCCTGACTTAATTTTTATTGTCCAAGTAACTTACCCAATGTCCCCCTCCCCACTGCCTGCTCCTTTTTTTAGTAAAAAGTAAATGACCTATTCAGTAACTCGAGAAGATTTGGGAAACATAGAGAAAATTACACCCTATGACCTGTGTCTGCAAAGTCTGAAACTTACAATAATTTGGCACTGATATTAATATGCTGACCAAGAAATATGAATAACCCTGTGGTGAGAAAAAGAAAAAGGGAAAAAAATCACAAAAGATAATTAGGAGTAAACATTCTGACTCCCTGGCTCTTATTTTGGCATTAAGAAAACAAAAGCCAAAGTTCATATTGTTTGCTTTTGAAAAGAAAGGTTCTCTCAACCTTAAATTAGAAGGTACCTAAAGAATTCTTATTTACCCTTTCCCTCTGGTGCCCAGGAAATATAGTTTCATCCTATAGGCTGAACTGGAGATTGGAACCCTGATTTTTATAGCAGATTTCTAAGATTTAATTTCAAATATCAAAACTCTCTTAATTTCTTAAGTCAAACAGGGCTAAAAATGGAAAGGGTAAACTATTTCTCATTTTGGAGTGGTTCTTTCAAATAGTTTAAGTCAAAGGGCTGGGGATAGAACTCCGTGGTAGAATGCTTGCCCTGGGTTCAATCCCTAATACAGCAAACAAACCAAAAACATGAAACAAAAAACAAACCTAAAAATAGTGGGAAAGTAATTGTTTGGAAATTAGCTAGGAAGAATTGAGGGGGAAAAATCACTTTATAATGACAACATTCTTTCAGCCACTGTTTTTACTATCAATTCACCAAATCCTGGTTTATAAAAACTATAAATATAGGTAATGTGACACTCAGTTTTATATATCTTAGGCTCTTAGGCTCTTAAGGCTCTTAGGCCTTCAGACCCAGGCTAGAACCTGTAGCACTGGCTCTCTGGCTCTCAGGCATTAGTGTTTATACCTCTGGCTTTCCTGCGTCTCTAGCTTGCAGATGACAGATCATAAATGTGAGTGTTTTCTGTTTCCTGTTTCTCTGTAGAACTATAGCTATAGAGGTAATTCTTATAATTTGTACAGAACTTTAACAGGAAATGTAAATAAAGAAAATCAGCATTTACTAGAAATTTCATTCAGAGAACCACCCAGAAAAAGAGAAAAGACACTGGAGAGAAAATGGGCAATGTCTGCATTAGCTGGATTGGAACTGTGCAAAGCAAATATTTGAAATTATAAATTAAAAAATCTCACATTATGGCTGTCTTTTATGTAAAACTACCGGGTACTAAAATATGGGGGTAGAGTAAGGCTGTAATATTCAGTGATAAATAATATATGTACTTTTATTCCTTAATAGTAATCTATTTTGCGTACAAATTTTTGCCTACTTAATCTTTCCATTTTCAAAAATCCAAATCCAATATGATCAACATAGTAGGAAACCACGAGGAGCCCTTCACTTGCTTTCATGATCTTAACACCAAGGCCCTCATGAATAATTTAATGCATATGATGGAGATACCCAGATGTGTCCCAAATGAATTTTTAAATTTGGGGGTAAAGTGAAATTTAATAAATAAAGCACCAAAATCCCAGGGAGAGAATGGCTGACCTTTGCAACACTCATCAGAGAGAAATATCACATGTGTAAGGCAGGAATGGCAGAGTGCTTATCAGTGCACTCAGTGGCCAACCTGCTTGGGTTCCCAGCCCCATTCAAACGTGATAGCTGGGTGAGCTGACAAGCCATTTTACATCTCCGTGTCCCAGTTCTTTTCTGCTATAAAATAGAGATGATAACAACACCAACTCTTAGTCAAAATTACATACCATTTGCTATTATTTCAGTTTTGCTGAGAAAAAAAAAATAATGTTCAAGAAATGTCTGGGTCTTAGGGCTGCTATGACAAGACGGCATAAATGGGATAGCATATTAACAGCAAACATTTATTTCTTATACTCCTGGAGACTGGGAAGTTCAAGCCTAGGTTGTGGGTAGATTTGGTGTCTTCTGAGAGTCCACTTCCTCATAGATGGCCTTCTCTGTTATGTTCTCTCATATGGGTCTCTCCTGGCCTTCCTTTATTTGGATTATGAGGGCACTAATCCCAACCATGGGGCTCTGTTCCTATGGCTTAATCAGCTTTTCATAACCCCATCTCTTAATGCCATTTCCTTCAGGGTTGGGATTTCAACATACAAATTTTGATGTGAACACTCAGACCCTAGCAAGAAGGAAGGGTATGTGCTTAAAAATTGCATAATTTGACAAGTAGACCTGGAGGAAAAGTTACAGTCTCCATTGGATTCCAGAGACCTGTGTCCACTATACCACGGTAACTCTTTAGATTTTCTGTCATAAGATTTGAGGATAAACAAAAATGACCCTCAGGACTTTGTCATTGTCAAAAGTTTGAAGATAAAACATGTAGAATAACATAAAGTGGAGTATCCTAAGGTCTGAGGTCCCTGGAGGATGGAACAAGTGTTCTTTCTTCTTGCTCATCCTGAAGGACTGACTGTTGGCAGCTTCTGGTCACTGGTTCAGGGCTCAGTGGGATGGAGCATACTCAAGCAGCAAGGGGCCCAAAATCACCCACTGAAGGGAAAATGTAAACTCACCAGCTATCTCTTCAAGTAAGCTATTATTCTCGGCTTCGTGGTATGGACTTTTCACCATTAGGAATCACATAATGCTAGTAACACTTTTCACCAAAAGTTATTATTTGCTTAGGAAATATATTCCCACAGAATAACTAATATTGGTTATGAATATGTTTCTGTTATTGCTTTGATTCTGTCATACAGTGTTATGATTCTTTGGGCGTTATTGCAAAGATGCTGTGCATTTTCAAAATGGTCATTAAGACAAGCATAATTAACATCAATTGTTCAAAGAAATGAATTGCTATTTATTATACAACACCCAGGCACATGAATGTTTTTCTTGTTCAATTTGTGTTGATTTAAGTGCTTATTATATGTGAGGGATATTGATCAAGTACTTTTGCAAATGGCCTCAAAACACAGAAAGGATTCCTTTTTTCTTTTTTACTACCACAAATTTCAACATGAAATATTTTGCCAGTATGCTACGAACACCAATAGTATAACATAAACCATGGAAAAATTCCAGGCTGTGTTGACATATTTTATGAATGTTATGGGATGCCAGATTGGAGGTGTACATCTGTGTGGGTTGGCCAGTCATCCTACTGCCGTCTGTGTATCTGTATGCTTAAATGAATTAGCTAATATAAAAACAGTGCATAAACAAGTTTAATGTCATAGAATTTCTTTTATGGAGTGCAGAATATTCAAATGTGAATAAACAAGTAGAGAATTATGTTCAACTGCTATTACTTAGGAGAAAGGAATATATAAAATGGAAAAGATGCAGCACCTTGACTGTATGCCTTATATATATGGTGTCTGGCTGTTCTCCTTTTATTACTCCATCATGTTTTACTGGTAGCAATCTTTTTGCAAGCTAGGATGGTGAGTAAGGATCTTTTGTTAGAGGACAGGAGAAACCATTCCATGCCCCAAGGTCAGTCACTGACTACCAAATCCCTTTCTTCTTGATGATAACCCAAGCCATAATGTTCAACCCTCAACCCTAGATTCCCATCTCTGACTCTTTGTACAACACTGAAGTCACTTATAAGAGAGGCCCCCCACTTCCTATAGCCGATCCAAGAATCACTTAGCAATGTGCCCTTACCTACATATCCATATAGAACTCCCTCAAAGACAAGCCCCCAACTTTAGAGTGTGATGTCAACAGGGTCACACTGAATTCTCTTCTCCCCAACCCTCTCCTTGTATTTAATTCCTTCATGATGCCTCTTACTGCTTAAATAATGTGAATGGTGCTTTTTTGATATATTGGTTGACTTCAGCCTTCATTACATTTTTTCTTAATTCTTAAATATTATTTTGCTTGAGTCCTTATTTCTCCCTGGGATCATTATTTGCTAAACAGTATGTGTGTGTGTGTGTGTGTGTGTGTGTGTGTGTGTGTGTATGTGTGTGTGTGTGTGTGTATGTGTGTGTGTGTGTGTGTGTGTGTGTTTACATGCACTAGAACTATACAAATGAAAAAAAGGAAGCAAGGACTGATCCTGTAGGTAAAACTGTACATATACATATACAACAGGTATAATTGATGTTAATTTCAATGGTGGGACAAAAAACAATAAAACTTTTATTTTTAGCTAACAGTTTGTGGGCTAATTTAGTTCTTGAAATCCTTCCAAGCATGATAGCTTAAATTTGCCCCAGATGGACTTTCTCTTCTGTTCAAATTGCTCGACAGCAACATAACAGCCATTTATAACAAAGTCTGCAGAAATGGGCTGGCACTTCTCGTCTTCCAAATACACTGGTCTGTTTGTAAGGAGAGTGCCCCCATAAATCACCATGAATTAAAGAGGAACACACCCGTCCCAATCAAAACATCAGGAAGAAACCATGGCCTAATAGATAAGAACACAAACAAGTGCAAAGCATCACTTGAGTTTTTACAGAAGGCCCATATTTTTGGAAGGCAACCAGTGCTGTTTCACATGCTGTACTTTTTCTAATCTGACTGACTCACAGTCTTGTGATAGTGAGATAAGCTAGGTAGGCAAATTTTTATAGAGTTGCAATTACTGAAATTGTCATTACGCTGCTCACTGTAAAATAAATATAGATAGAAGTGAAATTATGCACAGGCTAGAAGTAGAAAGTGTTTTGCTTCTGTTTGCTAAATTAATCTCTTCCTAAATGGCTGCAGGCCAGGTAGGTTAGCATTTGTGGTTTCAAAGGTTTTCAGCGCTTGCAATGAGCCATGAAATTACTGCATGCTGCTGAAAATGGCAGCTGATGAAAGGAAAAGAGTGAATCCCAAAGGCAGAAAGACAGGAGGAAGCAAAATTACAGGCAGAAAGTCTGATTTTTGATGTTGCTCATTGTGAAATGTACACCCAAACTTTTAATAAAACATAAAACATTAATAAACCTGCTAACAATTCCTTACAATTTCTTTTGAAGTCTGAGTATAATTTCTGAATACTTATTAAAACAGGCAATGATTCAGAGGGGGTTGAGCAGGTTTCTATCTATGGTATGTGCTATATTGGTAGACACTCTACTTGTGACTTTTGAAATAAGATTTTTATTGATGTTTTTAATTGAATCACACAAAAGGATTGATGTTCAGTTAATAGAAGTACCCAGATCCTTTTAGTTTCCATTAGGATTAGCTAATCTTAGTTTTGATACTGTCACCAGCATATACCATAACCAGTGCTGCTATCCTGTTTTTAAATCATTTGAACTCCTCAGAATAAGGTGATGCCTGAGTCTTCCAGTAGAGGTTTTGAAAGCTCTATCAGCCTGAGTGCCCTGTCCCAAGGGTCCTTACTTCATTCTCAGAAAGAATGTGAATCAGTTTATTTCACAAAACAACAAACACTATACCTGGCCATAGACAGGTAGATTATTCATGCCAAAAGTAAACATTTTCTCAGTCCCCAGACTGTGGCTCTTGAGGACAGATTTTTAAACTGAAGGTGGTAACAGTTTTTAAATATATTTACAATGGAATTTCTCATCTTATAATGAAAACTACTAGTCTTGCAGGCTTTCAGGCATTTGCTAGCAAAGAGAGATTCCTGAGAAATGAACTGATTAACATTTGGAATTCCAAATTTCTGGATTTAGACAGACTCAGTCTCTGTGCAACTGGATTTCATTCACGCTAGTGCTAAGGAATGCAAAAAGAAAAAAAAATAAACCTTCTTAGAGATTCCAAGCACTTACACTTGCATGATTTTATAGATTAATTACTAGCAAGACAGAACCATAGAGATTTTTGGATTAAATTCTGTTATAGAAGGCATAAATAATCTAATGATTACTATGCATGCCTGGTCAAATAGTTACTGTCACCAAGTTATTAGAGTGCTCTTTTCACTTCCAGCAAGGAAATGATCTGAACTGCAAATTGAGCTCAGCAGTAAGGAAGAGATGCTTCGATTTTAGCCCCCAAACCTTCAACAAAGAGGGGAGAAGCAAAGTCAAGTCACCCATTCATGCAATATTTAAAAATAAAACCCTCATTCAGGAAATGCCTAGTTACCTACTATAGTCATTTTTACATTCATTTGTACAGGTCCATAAAAGGCTATTCTTCCTTTTTGGTGTACCCCCCATTTTTCTTCTTTTTTAAAAAAATAGTCACAGTTACATAATTTTAGGCAGAGGTGGTTTATTGGAAATACATTTGATTCAGAGTTGGAAAACAACTCTGCCACATAACCATGCAAAAACATTGTAAAGAATACTTCCATATGGGTCTGATTTCTGATTTTTTTTTTTTGGTATCCAAATAATGATAGAAACACCTAGTAGGATTAAATAAGTGCATGCAGAGAATTTTCCATTTTGTAACATAGAAACTTTTATACAATTGTGAGAGATGATATGAGAATGAATGTTTAAAACATTGTTAGTTTTAAGATAAAGCTGATAAAAGAGGTAACCAAGAAGTCTGAAAAATTAATCAAGCTGAGGATATAGACTAAGTGACCATGTGTAACGGGGCTTCTTGCAAGGAAAATCTGCCACCTTGTCACACACCTGAACTGTTTCCTGATTTCTGGAGGAAATTCTCTTCTTTTCTTCCTGACTCCTATTTCTACCTTACTCAATTTTAAATTGAGCTACAATCTTCAAGCAATTCAAATCAAGTTGCAATAATTCTTAATTTTCCCTGATCTAGGTCATTACCAAAGCTTCAGTGAAAGGGAAAAAAAATGGAAGAGACAAAGAAAAAAAGAAAATATATGTAAAAAAAGAAAAACACATATGCCCATGTCTCAAACCAACTTGAAAGCATATTTTCTAGACTCAACTACGTATCAGAAAAGATATTGACCTTATAAGAATATGGTATAAGTTTTACCATCCATTTCAATTTAGTCACAGTCATACCAACTGTCAAGTTTGATCTGAAGTCCAATTGCAAATTCGTGGGGAACAGAACTGAAGGATGCTAGTCATACTGAGGATGTTCAGGGTAGTTGAAAATCTAGCCATTTGGCATGAATGTTTCTGTTGTGATTCCTATTGTCGCAGAAGTTCAAAAGAATTCTATTTCCAAACAAAAAATATTTTTTCTTATACTGAATCCTCAGTATGCAAATAGCATCTGAACCCTAGATTTTCCTTAGCAACCTCAAAACTAGTGACCACCAAGTTAAAATACTCAGAGATAACCCACCAAAGCTTTACTAAAATTCTATTGTGAGTGTAAAGGAGATTTTGATTGGCCTTGATAATTTTGTCCAAATTTTTATTTGTCCATTTATTCAACAGGTGTTTATTCAGTGCCTATTATGTTCCATGCATTGTTGTAAACATCAGGAAACAAAAGACACAACTTCATGGACTAATGAAGCTCAAATTCCAATGAACCTGGGCATATGACAGCGACTATGAATCAATTTCATTTTGATTCTTTATGCAAGTTAATTAAATATGAGCTTAGAGAGCTATAATAAAATGGATTATGATAGTTTTATGTAAGTTCAAGATGAAAGACTATCAGGATTGACTAGTGGTGTTTGCCATGGAACCAGACAGGGAAATATTGGCATGAATGACACACTTCTGCTATTCCTCTTTTATAGGAAATTACCATTGGATAATATGCATAAAATTCAGAACTGTTTCAAAAGGAAAATATTGGTGCATATCACATATATTATCTTGACCTATTTGTGTGCCCAAAGTAGGCTCTTGAATTTTCACAAAAGATTAACTATTTTTTCCTTTGGCTTTTTTTTTTTTTACCAAAACAAAAATCTATGCCACTTGTCTTCAACACATTTTTACTTCACATTCTTGGCATATTATGTTAATTTCCAACTCTCTGCTATCATATAATAACCAAATCCTTGACCACACTTTCAGGTTAAGCTTTTACACCTGGAGAGTAGCCACAAACCACATTTCTGCCAACTTGACAATAAAACACCTATGAAAACGTGCATGCAGAGAATGTGAACCAACAATTCAAAGAAGAAATATAAATACAGCAATGGAGTAAACGAAAATCTTTAACACATGTTAATCAGGAAAATGTATATTAAACAATAAGCTTCCATTATCCCTGTCAAATAAGCAAACATTTTTTTTAAATAAATGAACTGTATGGCTAGAATGTGGGGCAAAAAACACACTTACACTTGGAGTACAGAAATACCACTTCATTGGATCATATTTGTCAGGAATTAAAAACATTTAAAATATGTATATTCTTTCTAAGAATGCATTTGTACAGGTACATCTGCCAAATTTAACATAAGATTTAGAAGAACAAAAACTTGCTTTTATTACTAGTAAAACATATCTTAGAGGTTCATAAAATAAGATCCATGATATAACCTGTAGATTATGTATAATACATACGTTTTATACATGTATATGTATGGGCATGTATTATATGCATTTGTATCTATATGTATATAGAAAAATATCAAAAAGCATAGACATTAAATTGTTAAACAGTTTCTCCTGAAGAATGAATATTAAGGAGTATAATCTTTTTGCTTTCACTGTATAAAAGTCTTTATGATTTGACTTTTTTATAAGATGTACGTTTTTAATATAGAAAAGGGAAGAGACAAATAATTTTCAGAAATAGTATAAAATCCAAATAAGAAGGTAGAGATAATCTGAGATAAAATAAAATTAGTTTTCCCCTGCCATCCTCAGATGACAAAGCATATAAATTCTGACTTAATAAAAAGCAGTTAAAAGTGTAAATAAATGATATATACTAAATAGTACCATTAACATATTCAAAACAGAAGCTGTTGGAAATATAAGAAAAAGTAGGTAGAAATACCATTATGAGCAACTAAAGTCTTGATCACACTTTTACATTTAAAATAGACCAAAAATAGTGACAAAATTAATCAAGGAGAGCACAAGTATTTTATCATAGTTTCCTATATGAGTTATACCTGAAGATAAGTAACCAAGACAATGATGAGGGGAATTTTTTCTTTATAAAAGATTTCCTAATAAGGGAAGAAGAAATAATAAAAATAATACTCTTTTGCAACTCATAATGAAATAATGTGATTTAGCAAATTACTAAATCACAAAACAACAGTCAGCACAAAGCAACCTCCAATGGAAAGACTCACTATACCTGAAATGAAGTTTTGCTTAAAAGAGAAATTGAATTTGAAGTATATATCTAATTAATAAATTATAGCAAATCCAGAGAACCGAGGAACATTTTAAACCAGGATGTAATCAGCAAAATCTAGACTGTGGGATACTATAAAACAACCTAATTTCTTCTACAATAGATTAAAATACCAGAACAGGAAGGGGGAATCCATAGTTTACTTGAAACATTGCACACATATAATCTGGTCACTAGGCTAGACTTTATTTGGATCCTTATTCTAACAAACTATTAAAAATAGGAAAAGAAAAATTGTGAAACATTTAGAAATTTGAACACTGACTAGGAGATATTTAATACTGAGTATTATTGTTAGTTCTATTTGGGTGCAATAATACTAATGTGGTTTTATTTTCAGGGTTTCTTTTTAGAAATATAGAATGAATAATTATAAAACATTTTATGATGTTTAGAATTTATTTAAAATAATTCAAGAATAGGGGACATATTAAAGATAAGGATGAACTAAAACTGAGTTCTTAATTGTCAAGAATGCGTGTTCAGAAAAAAACAAGGTTTCTGGTACTAGTCTATATTGCTTCTGAAAGGATGAGAATTTTTTTTAAATACAAGATTTTAAAATATGGACATAAGGAATCTGAATAATAAAGCTGACATGGTACCACCAATGCAATATCCCAAAATTTCTTTCTTAAAGAGAATTCTTTCTTTTAAGTATTCTTGAAACATTTACAAAAATTAATCATTGCAAGGTCACAAAGGAGGATCCTAATAAATTCAAAGAGAAGAACTATTTAAATTGCAATATTCAGTGACACTTAAAAGCATTGGCAAGAATGTCAATTTTTACAAATTAATTAACAGATTTGACCATTTCAATGTGATTTTTATTGAGAATAGCCTTTATACTCTGTATTTCCTCTTGAATGTAAGCCCAAAATTATAACTAAAGCAATTTTGAAAATTTACAGAAAAAGATGGTTACCACCAAAAATTATGTAACAGAAATTAAAATTAATTAAAATATGCAAGTGGCATAAGAATTGTCAAATCAGTGGAATCAAATGTATCACTTCAAAATAAACCTCAGTGTAAAGAACAATATAAAGTTTGATAAAGGAGGGGAGTGAAATAAATTATTCTATAACATGTTGAAGCATCTATTTAGTAAAAGTTAAATCCTGTCTGATATAAAACGGGACATATTTTATGGTGTCTGCACATTCCCCAATTTAGAGACTTTTGTACAAATAACTGAATGGCTATAGTCGGCCTTGGTACAATGTCATCATCATCCCTCTGGCCATAGTTTTTGAATCAAAATATATAATTCATAAGATACATATTCTTCTATAGCCAGGACCACATCATTAAGTTTCAAAAATTTGAGCTTGACTATCAAACCACCCTCTCAGGAATAAGAAACTGAGGAACCAAAGAATTTTGGAAGTTAGCAGAGGCATAAAGAAAGGTATAATTAAATATTTATGCCATGCAATATTGTCAGGGTCAGGTTACTGTCTAAAAGACTCTCATTAATTAATAAATCAAAATTAAAACTCTATTAAATAGTAGACAAAATACTACAAATATTTCACAAAAAAATTACAACTGACAGTTGACCTGGAAAAAATAGGTAAGCTTCTCTAATAATCATAAGGATGTAGATAAAAACAATGAGTTAAGAATCTTACTATCAGATTGGAAAATAAAAATTAATTTAGTACTTTGAATACTGCCGTGCTTGTGCTGAGATATGTCCTGGCTTGTCTACTTCTCGTGGGAATATAAATTAGTAAAAAACAATAATAACAGATATATAAATTTTCTGGAGAGAAATTTGAATATAACATATCAAGAACCTTAAAATAGTACATAACTTCTGATTCAGAAATGTCATTTCTAGGATTCTAGTTTAGTGAAGTAATTAGAATTATGTACTGAGTTATACGCATGAAATAGTTTTCTGCATCCCTTTTGTTGCAGTGAAAAATTGAAAACAGAATGTTAAATAATTTTTTTCATAATACTATTCATCACTAACATTTAAGAGTGTACTAAATGCTGAAATCTCTTTCTGTGCATCCTGATTTAATCTCACAACTCCTGAAGGTGGGTACAATTATTAACTTTATTTTCCAAATGAGGAAACTGAGACACAGAGAGGTCAAGACAGCTGGTAAATTGCTGAGCTGAAATAGGAACATGAACTTTCTGGCTCCATAATGGCTCTTTTCACTACTGTACTACAGCAGCATTTGCTGAGTCTTTAAATATGACAGATGCAATGCTAACATTTTATGCTGCATTATTTAACATAAAGCCAAAGAATTCTGTTGATATTACCATTATGAGCATCAGAAAGTCAAAGTAAAGACTCAATAACTTAGTGAGGATTATAGAAGCAACACTGACAAGGGGTTTTAAAGGATGTTTATTCACACAACGGCCCTATTATAACATAAGTGTTCAGTAAGCACAAAATTAAAGTGTAGTGTTTGGAGAAATTAGCTCTGTTCCTGGGGGAGTTAAATAGGTTCAAACTTTTTGGAATATGACAGTGTCTTTCAAAATTATGAACATGCAGAATTGTCAGTGAACAATCACATTTGACGCTGCAGATGCCAGCTCATGACATCAACATAATGTGGACTCCAGTACTATTTATAAGCAAGTTGGGGGGAAACATCTCAAATATGCCTGAATGAGGGGTGGTTAAATGAATTATGATGTATCATTATAGTTCACACCATGCGTTGTAAAAGTGAATGAGGATGATTAATGTGTACTGGCTTGGAGCAAAAGTCATAACTTGGTTTATAAAAAGAAACAAATTGTAGAAAATGCACATGTCAATATTTGTGCAAAATACCTTTACCTATATCTTGCTATATACATATGAATATTATATATGTACATATCATTATATTTTTAAATGATCACTTATGCCAGACTGGTGCTAGGTATTCCTCCTACGGAATATATTGATAGAGAAGAGGAAGAGGGAGAAATTTTAGTTTTTTTAAGTTTATTTATTTATTCTAGTTTGTTATATATGACAGCAGAATGCAATTATAGAGCACAATTTTTCATGTCTCTGGTTGTATACAAAGTAGGGTCACGGGGCTGGGGATGTGGCTCAAGCGGTAGCGTGCTCACCTGACATGCGTAGGGCCCGGGTTCGATCCTCAGCACCACATATAAACAAAGATGTTGTGTCCACCGAAAACTAAAAAATAAATATAATAAAAAAAAAGTAGAGTCACACCATTTTTGTCTTCATGCATATACTTGGGGTAATGATGTCTATCTCATTCCACCGTCTTTCCTACCCCCATTCTCCCTCCCTCCCTTTCCCTCCTTCTCCTTTACCCTACCTAAAGTTCCTCCATTTCTCCCATACTCCCCTTCTCATCCCCATTATGGATCAGCATCTTCGTATCAGAGAAAACATTTGTCCTTTGGTTTTGTGAGATTAGCTTACTTCATGTAGCATAATATTCTCCAACTCCATCCATTTACCTGCAAGACCGTGATTTTATTCTCTTTCAATGCTGAGTAATATCCCATTATGTTTATATAACACAGTTTCTTTATCCATTCATCTACTGAAGGGCATCTAGATTGGTTTTACAATTTAGCTATTGTGAATTGTGCTGCTATAAACATTGATGTGGCTGCATTACTATAACATGCTGATTTTAAGTCCTTTGGGTATATGCTGATGAGTGGGATAGCTGAGTCAAATGGCGGTTCCATTCCAAGTTTTCTAAGGAATCTCCATACTGCTTTCCAGATTGGTTGCACCAATTTGCAGTCCCACCAGCAATATATGAGTATGTCTTTCTCCCCACATCCTCGCCAACATTTATTGTTGTTTGTATTCATAATAGCTGTCATTCTGACAAAAGTGAGATGAAATCTTAGTTTTGATTTGCATTGCTCTAATTGCTAGATATTTGAACATTTTTTCATATATTTGTTGATTGAATATATATTATCTTCTGAGAAGTATCTTCACAGTTCATTGGCCCATTTATTGATTGGGTTATGTGTTTTTTTGGTGTTAAGATTTTCGAGTTTTTTTATGTCCTAGAGATTAGTGCTCTATCTGATGTGCAAGTGGCAAAAATTTGCTACCATTCTGTAGGGTCTCTATTCACTGCAATGATTATTTCTTTTGCTGAGAAGAAGCTTGTTAGTTTAGTTCGAATCCCATCCCATTTTATTGATTCTTGGTTTTATTTCTTACACTATAGGAGTCTTATTAAGGAAGTTGGGGCCTAATCCGACATGGAGATTTGGGCCTACTTTTTCTTCTAACAGACACAATGTCTCTGGTTTAATTCCTAGTTCCTTGACCCACTTCAAGTTGAATTTTGTGCATGGTGAGAGATAGGGGCTTAATTTTATTTTATTGCATATGGATTTCCAATTTTCCTAACACCATTTGTTGAAGAGGCTATCCTTTCTCCAATATATGTTTTGGGCACCTTTATCTAATATAAGGTAACAGTATTTGTGTGAGTTTTTCTCTGTGTTATCTATTCTGTACCATTGGTTAACAAGTCTACTTTGGTGCCAATACCATGCTTTTTGCTATTATTGCTCTGTCATATAGTTTAATGTCTGGTATATCGATGCCACCTGCTTTACTCTTCTTGCTAAAGATTGCTTTAGCTATTTGGGGTTTCTTATTTTTCCAGATGAATTTTATGACTGCTTTTTCTATTTCAATAAGGAATGTCATTGGGATTTTGATTGGATTTTCATTAAACCTGTATAGAGCTTTTGGTAGTATGGTTATTTTGAAAATATTATTTCTTTCTATTCAAGAACAAGGGAGATCTTTCCATCTTCTAAGATCTTCTTTAATTTCTTTCTTTAGTGTTCTGTAATTTTCATTGTAGAGGTCTTTCACCTCTGTTGTTAAGTTCATTCCCAAGTATTTATTTATTTTTTGAGTCTATTGTAAATGGGTTAGTTTTTCTAGTTTCTCTTTCAGAGTATTTGTCACTGATGTACAGGAATCCTTTGATTTATGGGTATTGATTTTATATTCTGTTACTTTCCTAAATTCATTTATTAGTTCTAGAAGTTTTCTGGTGGAATATTTTGGAGCCTTTAGGTGTAGAATCATATCATCAGCAAATAGTGATAACTTGAGTTCTTCTTTTCCTATCCATATCCCTTTAATTTCTTTTGTCTCTCTAATTGCTTTGGCCAATGTTTCAAGAACTGTGTTAAATAGGAATGGTGAAAGAAGGCATCCCTGTCTTGTTCCAGTTTTTAGAGGGAATTCTTTCAACTTTTCTCCATTTAGAATGATGTTGGCTTAGGGCTTAGCATAGATAGCTTTTACAGTGTTGAGACATGTTCTAGTGTTTTGAACATGAAACGGTGATGTATTTTGTCGAGTGCTTTTTCTACATCTATTGAAATGATCATGTTTATTATCCTTAAGTCTACTGATGTGATGAATTACATTTATTGATTTCCATATGTTGAAACAACCTTGCATCCCTGGGATGAACCCCACTAGATCATGGTGCACTATCTTTTTGATATGTTTTTGTATTCGATTTGTCAGAATTTTAATGAGAATTTTTTCATCTATATTCATCAGAGATATTGGTCTGAAGTTTTCCATCTTTTCTTTTTTACTTACTTTTTATTTATATATGACAGCGGAATGCATTACAATTCTTCTTACACATATAGAGCACAATTTTTCGTATCTCTGGTTGTATACATAGTATATTCATACCACTTTGTGTCTTCGTATCTGTACTTTGGATAATTATGATCATCACGTTCCACCATCATTAATAACCCCATGCCCCCTCCCTTCCCCTCTAAACCCTCTGCCCTATGTAGAGGTCGTCTATTTTTCCCATGCTCTCCCTCCCTATCTCACTATATATCAGCCTCCTTATATCAAAGAAAACATTCGGCATTTGGTTTTTGGGGAATGGCAACTTCACTTAGCATTATCTTCTCTAACTCCATCCATTTACCTGCAAATGCCATGATTTTTTTCTCTTTCTGTCTTTATGTGTCTTTGTCTGGTTTTGGAATCAGGATGATATTGGCCTCAGAGAATGAGTTTAAATATGTTCCCTCTTTTTCTATTTCATGAAATAATTTGAGGAGTATTGGAATTAGTTTTTCTTTAAAGGTCTTGTAGAACTCAGTTGTGTATACATCTGCTCCTGGGCTTTTCTTGGTTGGTAGGCTTCTTATGCCGTCTTCTAATTCATTGCTTGAAATTGATCTATTTAACTTGTGTATAACATCCTGATTCAGTTTGAGCAAATCATATGACTATAGAAATTTGCTCATGCCTTCAATATTTTCTATTTTATTAGAGTACAAATTTTCTAAGTAATTTCTAATTATCTTCTGTATTTCTGTAGTATCTGTTGTGATATTTCTTTTTTCATCACGAATGTTAGTAATTTGAGTTTTATCTCTCCTTCTCTTCGTTGGCATGGCTAAGTGTTTATCAATTTATTTTTTCAAAGAACCAACTTTTTATCTTGTCAATTTTTTCAATTGTTTCTTTTGTTTCAATTTCATTGATTTCAGCTCTAATTTTAATTATTTCCTGTCTTTTACTGCTTTTGGTGTTAGTTTATTCTTCTTTTTCTAGGGCTTTGAGATGTATTGTGAGGTCATTTATTTGTTGATTTTTTTTTCTTTTAAGGAATGAACTCCATGCAATGAACTTTCCTCTTAGTCCTGCATTCATAGTCTCAGAGATTTTGATATGTTGTATCAGTGTTTCCATTTACCTCTAAGAATTTTTTAACCTCCTCTTTGATGTCCTTTGCAACCCATTGTTCATTCAGTATCATATTATTTAGTCTCCAGGTATTGGAGTAGGTTACATTTTCTATTTTATCATTGATTTCTAATTTTATTCCATTGTTATCTGATAGAATACAGGGTAGTATCTCTACTATTTTGTATTTGCTAAGAGTTGTTTTGTGGCACAATATATGGTCTATTTTAGAGAACGATCCATGTGCTTCTGAGAATAAAGTGTATTCACTAGCTGATGGATGAAATATTCTATATGTCTATTAAATCTAAATTATTTATTGTATTATTGAGTTCTATAGTTTCTTTGTTTAGATTTTGTTTGGAAGTATAAAGATCATCCAGTGGTGAAAGAGGTGTGTTAAAAATAATAAAGAATTATTGTGTTGTGGTCTATTTGACTCTTGAACTTGAGAAGAGTTTGTTTGATGAACATAGATGTTCCATTATTTGGGGCATATATATTTCTAATTGTTATGTCTTGTTGATGTATGCTTCCCTTAAGCAGTATGGAATGTCCTTCTTTATCCCTTCTGATTAACTTAGGTTTGAAGTCCATTTCATTTGGTATGAGGATGGAAACCCCTGCTTGTTTCTGTAGTCCATGTGAGTGGTATGTTTTTTCCCAACCTTTCACCTTCAGTCTGTGGTTGTCTTTCCTATGAGATGATTCTCTTGGAGGCAGCATATTGTTGGGTACATTTTAAAAATTCAATCTGCCAGCCTATGTCTTTTTATTGGTGAGTTTAGGCCATTAACATTCAAGGTTATTATTGAGACATGGTTTGTATTCTGGGTCATATTTTTTGTTTTGGGTATTTAACTTGACTTGGTTTCTCCTTTGATCAGTATTTCCTTTAGTGTAATACCTCTCTTTGCTGATTTTCATTGTTGCTTCTCATTTCCTCCTCATGGAATATTTTGTTAAGGATGTTCTGTAGTGCATGCTTTCTAGTTGTAGATTCTTTTAATTTTTGTCTATCATGGAATGTTTTTATTTTATCATCCAATTTAAAGCTTAATTTTTCTGGATATAAGATTCTTGCTTGACATCCATTTTATTTCAGAGCTTGGTATATGTTGTTCCAGGATCTTCTAGCTTTCAGGGTGTTGGTTGAAAAATCTGAAGAAATCCTAATTGGTTTTCCCTATATATAAACTGATTCCCTTCTCTTGTAGCTTTTAAAATTCTCTCCTTATTCTAAATGCTAGACATTTTTATTATAATGTGCCTTGATGTGGATCTGTTGTGATTTTGTACATTTGGTGTCCTGTAAGCCTCTTGTATTTGATTTTTCCAATTTATTCTTCATGTTTGGAAATTTTTCTGTTATTATTTCATTGAATAGATTGTTCATTCCTTTCGTTTGGAACTCTATGCCTTCCTCTATCTCAAATCTCTATCTCCTCTATCTCTTCCTCTATCTCAAATTTGGTCTTTTTATGATATCCCATAATTCTTTGAATGTTCTGCTCATGGTTTCTTACCATCTTTACTGTGTGGTCAACATTCTTTTCAAGGTTATATGTTTTGTCTTCATTGTCTGAGGTTCTGTCTTCCAAGTGATCTAATGTGTTGTTGTGCTTTCTATTGAGTTTTTAATTTGGCTTATTGTTTCATTTCAAGGATTTCTGTTTGTTTGTTAGTTTTTTTTTTTCAGAATCTCTATCTCTTTATTGAAGTAATCTTTTGCTTCATGTATTTACTTATGTAGCTTTATCAAAATGATCTTTTACTTTATTTTACTTTGCTTCCTGTATTTGTTCTGTTATACCATCCCTTGATTCACAGAACATTTTAATTATGTCATCCTGAACTCACTCTCTGTCATTTCTTTTGTTGTGCTGGCCATGGATTCTAATAATGTAATATCTTGGTTTGTTGGGGGCACTTTCTTCCCTTGATTTTTTCATGTTGTTTGTGTGCTTTCCTTTCTAGCACTGCCTGATTCAAACATGAAGGTTTTTACCCTATTGGCTTACTTAGAGTGCCCCTGCAGGGTTCCAATACTTCTCCTTTGAGGGGGAAAACAATGTTAACAGATCCCAATACAAACAATGTACAATATTAAACCAAATATCTGCTATCAAGATGTTTATGGTGTGTCACAATATATAGAAATGATAAGTTCAATTATTATCTACAATATAAACAGTAGGTTTGCAAAAGGGTCTACAGTTTCTAATGGTAGACAAAGGATTGGGGGTTAGGTGTAGGATGAGATGTTGAGGGGGTAGGAGGTGAGGATACAGAGTTATTAGATTTTAGAAAGCATGAAAGAATAGAAGTTGGTTGGTAGCAGGATAAGAAAGAGGAAGTGATTTGGGGAAGACAAGCAAGTGGGAAGACAGTAGAGAACAGAAAGCAAATATATATTAAGTAAAAAATGTAAAAATAGGAGATGAAAGGATATACAACAACACTATAATATACTATTTAGCATCCCAGTCCTCAGCAGCCTAATTCATGAAAAGTACTTGGTTTCACAAATGTTGGAAATGTGATGGCTAGAGAAGAGAGAAAGAGAAAAAAAAATCTCAAAGGAAGATACAAGAATTGTTTTTGTTGGAGATCAGTATCTTTCCAGCTTCCCTTCTTATCCAGTAGGTGGGGTTGTCTGTTGTTTGCTGGGTATCTCCAAGGTTATTAGGGTGGGAGGATTGGTCCAAGAATCTCCTTTGGGGCCCCGCTCCTGTGATGTGGGTGCCTGGTTTTATCTCCTTATATTGCCTATAAATCTTGCAATTCTTGGTCTCTAATTGAGTCTCTAAACTATATCTCACTCACTCTCTCCCTTTCTATTTTCCAATCAGAAATCTTTCTCTCCATAGGTCTTGTGGACTGCTCTCTGGGAGCGGCACACCTGTCAGACAGCCGTTTTATATTGGGCAGTTCTGGACCTGGTTTTGCAACCCGGTTTTCTAAGCTATAGACCAGCCATATAGTCACAGGCACTGTGCTGGGTTAGAAGCTACTGGGGAGAGGGTGGAGTTGGGACTTTCAGTACCTTGATAATAACGCCTCTAAGCCCCAGCTGGTGTTCCAAGCTGGAAGTTGCCCCAATCAAAGATGGCCACAAAGGTGTCCCAAGATGGAGGTAGCTGCTTTCAGAGATGGAGTGCTGGGGGTCAGATTGGGCCAAGTGGTGGTATTGAGCCGTGTGCTCAGAGAGGCAGCTCTTCAGTGTGCAGTAATGTGACTAGCAGCTATCTCTGGACCCAGTGAAGTGTCCCAGGTGCAGGCTACCACATGTAGGGGACTGTGGCAGTAGTTGCAATGCCCCAAGATGGAGCCCCATGTTAGTAGATGGGGGTCTATATGGGAATGACCACCAGAGTTCCTGCACATGGGCAGTGGACAGGTGTCCTGTTTGGAGGGGTGGCTGGGAGGGCCACCAGAAGTCCTGTATGGATGCTAATGCCAGGGGTCCTACTTAGGTACAACAGAGGGCCTACGTGGATGTGTGGCCAGGAGTCCTATGCTAAGGCCTGGAGACCTGCACAGCCACAGTGGCTGTGTTTCCAGCAGGGGAACATATTTTGGGGATCCTCTAATCACTTGCAGAAAAACAGTATTTCCACTACTTGAACTCCAGGTCCCAGAATGACTCAGAATGCAGCCTCCTTCTAGCACGCCATCTTGGATCCCCCTCAAGTTTTAGCTTTTACTTCAAACTGATTCCTTCATTTTCTAAATTTCTGTGTTCTACTTTTGTTAGCAAGAAAAAATGCAAAATGATATCTGATTAATTTCTACCTAGTTTTGTAAAGTAAAATACAAATTTTTACATGAAAATAGAAGAAATAATAAAGGTAAAAGAAAGAAACCCAATTAAGTTCTTATCTTTCCTTGTCTTTCCAAGTATTTCTAGGTGAACTCATTTTGACTTGGAAAAGACCTATTAAAATGCTTGAGTTTAGGAACTATTAGCTCATCTTTTTCCTCTAAATATCCTGAATTCTCTCTTTGAAGAAACCCAGACTCTTAGATATCTCTCTATTTGGACCAAGTAAGCATAACATCTAATCAAGTTGAGTCTGATTTATGACTTTACTTTATACCTCCAACCTGCACAGGTGATATTCTAAGGAGAGGAGCAAAAATACAAAAAAAAAAAAAAAAACAATGATAAAGCTTGTCACTGTATTAATGTATAGGTATTGTTAAGTTATTCACCCAGCATTTCCTTCATGAGTAAACATGAAAGAAAACTGGAATATGTATGTGTGTGTATATACACACACATTTATATGTATATATTTGTGCTGAAAAATTTTTTCTTTACTACATGACATTGTGCATCTGCATGGCTGACAGTATTTTTTTCCGTCCTTTGGGTCCCAGGAAGCCCAACTTCAGCAGCTGTACCAAATAAGAATCAGTTGTCTTCTATATAAACTATACCATCTCTGGATTAGTCTCCAATTTTCTACTTATTTATTATTTTGGGTAGTCTGTATCTCTTGAAGCTATTTCAAATTCACATTTGAAAACCTCTAGGTATAAGGGAGAGAAAGCATCTCAAAAGCTATCTAACAAGGAAAGGAAGACAATTATCCCTCCCTCTCTTCCTTCTTTCCAATCTTCTCTCCTACCCCCACCTCTCCTTCTCCTTTTCCCTCTCCCATTCTATTTCTCTTCCTCTCCCTCTTCCTCTTCCTCTCTTCCTTTTAAGAACCAATTTAGATCAATGATTTGAAACAGACTTTGAAATGATGGAATCAGCCTAAGCATTCTTCAACACATGAATTAATGAAGAAAGTGTGGGGTATATACACGATGCAGTTCTACTCACCATAAAGGAGAACTAAGTTATCTCATTTGCAGGTAAATGGATGGAACTTGAGAGCATTATGTTAAGCTAAATAAGCCAAATCCACAAAGTCAGCTTTGTATTTTTTCTCTCATATATCGAAGCGAGAGAGAGAGAGAGAGAGAGAGAGAGAGAGAGAGAGAAGGTGGGGGTGGGGGGAGTAATGAGGACATCTCCCAAAAAGAAATGGGAGATCAGTGGAGTAGAAAAATGGGATTCATGGGGAGGGTGGAAAAGGGGAGACACTTGGGGATGAAAATGAGCAAATTGTATTATGTGCACGTACTAATATTTAACAATGAAGCCCACCATTATTCACAAGTTTAATACACCAATAAAATGATCTTTAGAAAAGAAACTGGAGCTTTGAAGCACAAAGTAAAATCTGTGATGGAAATACAAGTACCTGTGGTGAGTGTGACATTGATATTAAGCAGAAAATCTCTTCAGAGTTGAGATATCAATCATTCTCATGTGTTATAGACACTCTGGTATTTTATTATTTATTATTTATTTTAATTGCCTTTACAAAGCTGAATATCTTTTAACATTACAAAGTAAGGAAACCTTTACCCCAACATAGATAAATCCCTTTGGTTTTAATTATTATATGATATTTACAAGTATACTGGTTTAGGGTGATATAATGTTTCCTTTTAAAACTGAATGTATTGAATCAAAACCATTTAAGTGAATAATAGGAAATAATAATCTAACAAAAATTGTGAAGCTGTGTTATGGTTGACTGAAGTTTGGAAATACATGCCAAATCTTGTAAGTGTGCTTCATGGCAGATGGGAATTGGGGACCTCAGACGCTTTCTGACAACATAGTTTAAGGGAATAAGTCTCATCAACATGTGAAATCATTCATGTTCTGAACGTCCCTAGTTTTCCAAGTAACCAGGATGTATATGGGAAATGTTGACTTATTTCTGCATCCTTGCAGGTATTAGCTGAGAGGTGCAATTTAACAGGTATAATTTCTTCTGGCATGGCAGCACTCCAGCCCTCTCAGTGGAAGTTCTGCCCATCCATCAAGAATGGATCCATCCAGTATGGATCCATCAAGTATCCCAGATATTATACCATAGAACACAGAACATAAAATAATCTACTCTGGTTTGTGGATGTATTTTTATGCAGATAGAAGGTATAGACATATGGCAAGGTTGAAATAGTCCATGGAAGGTTCTTTATGGCCAAATCTGAGGATTGGTACTATTCCTGACTGTCCGGATTGTTCTGCATGTTGAATGATGGGGTCACAGACATTAAGAATCATGGACCATTCTTCACAAAGGACTCTTTTTCCCTTTTAATTTTATTAATTTTACAATAAATCATTCATATTTGTGAGGACATCCTAGTAAAATTATCTCCAGGATGAATTTAATTTTAATTATGGATTTCAGCATTCATCTGAATCAGTTAAATGCACATTCAACACAGAAGTCTTTTGTGACTTTAGTAGCAGATTACAAGTGATCATATCTACTTAAACTGGAGCTCTTCAATATATTAAATACAGCCACAGCAAAAAGGAAAGACCTCTGTCAACTTCCCACAGAAACTACCAAGAGCAGCACTCCCTACTTTCTTTACAGCCCTCCCACTGTTGCAGATCAAGTGCCTTTGCTTCTCTGGAAGACCAGCCCCTCTTGCCTACTCAGTCTCTGGATCTTTTTCTCTTTCACCATCTCAAATTCTTCACTTCTGCATTTCCTTGTTTAATCCTTTCATTGTATTGGATTCTTCTCATCAACATCCAAATATGGCTCTGAAATATTAGAAAACAGCATTTGCCAGATAGCACAATAAATTTAACTCTCATTCAAGTTTTCTATTCCTCCTCATGGCAAAATTTCTTTGAAAAGTTACTTTAGAGCTACTATATCTACCTTCTCACCAACAATTACCCATTCCACCCTTTGGAAATGGTTATTGTCAAGTTCACCAATGACCTCTATGTTGCTAAACCCTGTTATTTTAGTCAGCTTTTTTTTTTTTTTTTTTTTTTTTTTTTTTTTTTTTTGCTGTTGTGACTAAAAGACACACCAGCACAATTGTAGAAAAGGCAAGGTTTAATTTGAGGGCTCACAGTTTCAGAGGTCTTCTTAGTCCATAGAAAGCCAGCTACCTTCCTCAGGGCTCCAGGTAAGGGTGAACATCATGGCAGGAGAGTGTGGTTGAGGGAAGCTGCTCACATCATCAGGAAACAAAGAGAGAAAAGTCTCCACTCGCCATGTACATTTGTACATACCCAAAGCTACTGCCCGATTCCCACCCCCTCCATCCACACCACTTCAGTTACCACTCAGTTAATTCCTATCAGGAGATTAATTCACTGAGAAAGACTGCACAATCTAATAATTTCTCCTTTGAACCTTCTTTCATTTTCTCTCCCGTGAGCTTTTGGGGAACACCTCACATCCAAACCATAATATCTGTCCTTATTTTAATTGGACTTGCATAGTTACTTGGCATAGTTAACGCTACCTGGTCATACTCTTCTTATATCTTGGTTTCTCTTGCTTTTCATTTTCTTTCTTTCTCATTGGCCGTTTCTTGGTACTCTTAACTGACTCTTTCTAACTAAATGTTTGCGCCCTTCCCCCAGATTCATATGTTAAAGCTCTAATGCCCAGAGTGGCTGTATTTGGAACAAGAAGCCAATTCGTTAAATTTAGTCCTAAGAGTAGAACTAATATCCAATAGGTTTAGTAGACTCATCAGAAGAGACACCAAGAGGACATCCATAAAGAGATCTTGAGAAGGCAGCTATATGCAAGCCAGGAAGAGAGGCCTTACCAGAATCCAAGCCCCACTGGAACCTTTGTCTCAAGCTTCCGGAGTCCAGAACCAAGGAGGAAATGTCTAATGATTAAGCCACCCAGGATTTTGTATTTTGTTATGGTAGCCCTCCAAAAAGGGCTGCTTGATGACCTATTCCTTCCCTAGACTTCATCTAGTTTCTCTGTAAACAGCCCAAACATCCACTGTTAATCACACACACAAAAAAATCTTGAATTCCCACTTCCCCTCACCTCTTACATACAATAATTCATCTCTTGTTGATTCTACTTCCAAAGCTTGCTCTAATCTGGGCACATTCTGTGTCTCTACAACCTCTTTCCAACTCAAACCATCATTCTGTCTCACCTGGGCAGTTGCACAACCTTTCTAACATTGTACAGCCTTCCCTCTTGCCTCCATGTAGACTATTCCTCACAGAGAAGCCAGAGCATTCTTTATATAATATGATCTAAATGACATCATGATGCTTAAAATTTCCTAATGGTGACCCTCCTGCTAAAAATTAAAAAATGACTCTAATCAAGCTGGTGTATTAGTCAGCTTTTATCACCGCAACCAAAATATTTGACAAGAACAACTTAAAGGACAAAAAGCTTATTTTGAGCTAGTGGCTTCAGAGGTTCAGTCCAGGCAGAGCATCATGGTGGAAGGATGTGCTTAGTTTATGGCATCCAGGAAGAAGAAAGAGGGAAGACACAAGGATAAGATATACACTCCAAGGACATACCCCCTGTGACCTACTTTCTTTAGCCACACCCCCCCCCCACCTGCCTAAATCACTACCCATGAATCCATTCAAATTACTAATCCATCAAATAAATCCACTGATGAGGTTATAGCTCTCATAAAGTAATCATTTCACCTCTGAACATTGATTGCTGCATTGTACAGAATAGCTTTGGACTAGCTTCTGGGAGGTGGGAGACATTTCCTATACAGACTTCTGTATAGTAACAGCTTGTTTACGAAACTCTCTAAAATCTTGTCTCTACCTGTCATTCCCAACTAATCTAGTACAACTTGTTCTCACTCCCCATGACATTCAGGCCACAGTGATTTTCTTTGTTCCTCATAAGACCTAGGCTCGCCAATACCTCAGTGCCAGTGTGATAGCTGTTCTTTCTACTTAGAGTATTTTCCCCTTGATTCCTGGAGTCTTATGTCATTCATATCTCCAATTGCCTGTCTCTAAAAAGTCTCCACCACTCTCAAGTAGCAACTCAATAATTATAGCATGAGCTTTGTTTATATGCATAGTGCTTTTCATTATGTGAATTTGTACTTGTTTAATTTTTACAAATTATTTTTGTTCTCTTTTACTAGGCTCCATGAGATCAGGATCTTGTCTTATTCTTCCATTTAGCATCACATATTAATCTATTTTTTCCCATCTATGTAAACAATGGAGTTAATCCATTTCCTCCTGAAAAATCATTTATGGTGTCATTGATATGAGTTTTCAGGATAAATCCAATTTTATAATGCATTATAAGTGTTCTCTAATTCATTCAAGACTACTTCTCAATAGAGTTGGATTTTCTTGGGAGGAAAAAAAACAGTAGAAAATATACATCATTTTCCTGACATGGATATGAGGAGCTACCACAAAATACTAGTAAATAATTTGGAGTGACCCCAAAAGGAGTCTACTACAAACTATTTACAGCAAGACTACTTACCATTATAATGTCCTGATTCTTAAATCTATAGTATTTTTATTACGTATTATATAGGATGGGGGAATACCTAATGAAATTAGAGCTTCAAAATATGCAGATGAAATACTGACTTGTCTTGTATTAAACCTCACAAAGTTGGCTCACCAGTGCATTGTAGTAAAATTCATCTGCCATCACTCAGACTTCAAATGTCAAGAATAAAATTTGCAGTTTTCATTGTTGAAAAGCTGTAATATCTAGATGCTAATATGAAAATTCACTGTGCTAGTAATACTATTCTTCATATCTATATTTTAAATGTTTGATTAAGTCAGAATAAAGGAAGTATGTGTTTCTATAATGATCTATTAATATATGTTAACTGTCTGATTCAAATGTGTTCTTGATGTGAATGTACAAACCACGCAGAAATTATTTCCCTTCCACTTTTCCTTGCAAGTATATACAAATATCCTCTGTGACAAAATGTTGAAGTATCAACTATGCAATTTTGTAATTAATATATTAAAACATTTGTACTCATGAACACTCTTAATAAATCCTCCTCACTTTGGGAAAAAGTAAATATCAACAACCAGCCTGAGAAATTGCTTAAAAAATTATAAACTGTGACAGAGATGTTGTATAGATGTCTATATTTAGAAAAAAGTTTGATGTGTTTAATTGAAAGATATTCAGTCTACATAAAAAAATGGACCTACTTTTCTTCTTAGCTGATACTTTCAGTTATCACAGCTAAGGATAATACTATATTTCATGTTTCCAAAAATTTAGTTTGGAAAATTATTAATGGACAATGTGATTATTTGTCTACACATTCAATTAATTATATTAACTCAATTATTCCTTTTTCTGGTTAGTTTCTCATCACTAAAAACTATCTTTGAAGCTATTCAATAATCTATTTCTATAGCACCACCTATAGCACCAAATTTTTCATAGTAATGATCAAAATACTTAGCTGCTGTTCCCTATACAAAGGAAGAGAGTTATGGATTGAAGTAATATAGGTGTGGGGTGGGTTCACCTTTAAGGCTTCCCCCACCTCCTGACAAAAAACTGAAAACAGGTGCCATCTTCTAGCTGATCAACTCCTTTTACTGAAATGTTCTGTTTTTCCTTTCTTATCCAGGAATTCTAAGCTGAGATACCCAGAAAACAGAGGGGAAATTCTCTTCCTCCTTCCTTGATTTCTGGTCTGAATGCACTTTATATAGCAGTGTATTGAGCAGGCTAAAGCATTTGGATGTTAAATGTTTTAACATTTGGATGTTCAAATTGCTCTCTTAGTTGTGTTTTAGAAGTCAAGTGTCTACTGTGCCCAGAGAGGACGTTACAATACAGATATAAATGATAATCAATGTGTTCTTAAATGGGCAGTCCATTTTTTTTAAACTATTGTGGTTTGAACCTAGAATTTCATGCGTGCAAGTCACATGTTGTAGTGCTGAGCTATTTTTTTTAATCTATTTTAAGACTGGATCTCTCTAAGTTGCTAGGGCTGGTCTAAGGCAATCCTTCTGCCTTAGTAGCTGGACTTACAGGTGTGTGCCACCATGCTGGGCTAAGCAGTGTTTTTAGATACCTATGATGTCTCTGAATATTTATTGGACACCAGCTCTCTCCTTAGCTTTGAGAAGAGGGACTATTTAGTGGCATTAAGACAATGTTGTTTTGTGCAGCACTCCTCTGGCATTGCCATAACTAGATACTCAAAGATGGATTCCATGATTCATTTGTAGCATCTTACATTGCCTTCCAAAATTACTTCACGCTGATGGTTCCTTTGACTTTGCAAAGTCATGCAAGAACATGTTGAATACTCCATTTTTCTCTATTAGCTTTGCCTTTCATAATTAAAGAAACAAATTTGATTTGACTATTTTTTCAAATGTTTCTGTTAGTATTCTATTACTTGGTAATTATTTTCAGACATTTTATAGGTTAAAAAACCTATGAGACTACACATGGATAAGTTATTAGTTCACATCAGTGCTTACCTTCCCTACTCTGCTGGAGATAATACTAAATATTAGATACTAAAACAAATAATAAGGGCTGGGGATGTAACTCAGTGGTATAGAACTTTCCAGATACCTGAGGCTCTGGGTTAGATCAACCTAGTACCAACAACAGATAAGCAAACAAACAAGACACTCATTTGAAGCATAATAAAGAACATGGATTTTATAAATTAAATAATAAAAACAAAAGGAAAAATCAAGTTGTGCTTTAGGTCTATAATTCATCACAAAGTATTATAGAGTTGTTTTAACTCTGCCAGGAAGTAAAAATATTTTTCATTATATTTATGAGTAAAATTACAGAGTAAATTAAAAAGAAAATCCAAGAAATGACATTTGTTAACCAGTTGTTCATTAAAACAAGAATTCTCAAGTAAAATACAGCTTTCAATGTCTTCTCTATGCCAGTATGTCTTCTCTATGCCAAATTTTTTCCACTAGTCCAGATATATTTCCTAATTCCAGGTTTTTATATTTGACAGTTTCCTTAATACCTACATTTATAGGCATAATAAACATCTCAAGTTGAACATGTGCAAAATAAAACACTTTATCCCCTCACCAAGTACACTTCTCCCCTTGTCCTCATTATCTCAGTTAATGGGAACACTGCTGCTTAAATGCTTACAGGGAAAGCCTCAATCTTATCCTTGAGACTTCTCTTTGGTTCTGTTTCCCAGCTCCATACCGCCTCTACCTACTTCTCTCCATCTTCATGCTCTCATCCTAATCCAAACCACCACCATCTTTTCCCTGACACATCCTCACAGCTTCCTCTGGACCATTCTTCACCTTGCAGCCAAACTGGCTGTTTATCATCAGTCAGATGTCAAACAAATGTTGCCTTTAAAGAAAGAACTTCACAGAACACATATTCAGAAACACAGTTCTCCTCACTCTACCCCTTTTGTGCCCTCACAGTCCCCTTCATATATCCTGTCCCAGGGTCTTTGTGGCACAAATCACCATGTGAAAGTGATCTGTCTACTTGGTTGGCTACGTGCTTCTCCCTGTTCCCCAGCTTGATTGTAAGAGGCAAGAGAGCAAGGGCCATGTTGGCTGTGTATTCATATCAATTAAACCAGTTTCTAAAACCTAAAATAGCTGGTGTAAAAGCATTTCTTGAACAAAGGATGGGAGGGAGGGAGGAGTGAAAGTAGAGAAAAAGAAGGGGAAAAGAACAGGGAGGGAGAGAGAAAAAGCACAAACAGAAGAAGAAAAGAGAAGAGTGAGAGGGAATGGAAGGGGACAGGAGCGAAGAAGGAAAGAAGGAAGGTAAAGTGGGAGGGAGGGAGGACTATATCTGCCTATGTGACAGTTATTCTTAATCATTCAATGAACTTTGACAATTCTGTAAGACATCTAAATACAAAATACTAGACTATAAGATGCCAAGAAAAATTACATTGTGCTTGTTCATTACCAAATCAGCCAAAAATTTGTATAGAGTCTACCATATGCATAAATAATTTTAAAATAAAAAATAAATGAACAATTGAAAAGTTTTTAAGCATAATAAGATAACAGTGTGGTTTTTTTGCTTAAATCCAAAATAGTTTTCACAGTCTCTTTAATGTGAGTTAGAGTATCTTCCAATCTACTCAGATAGATACATGAACCCCAAATCCATTTATAAAACAAAATGTAATGACAGAAAAGTGTCCATCAAAAAGAGTGATTGTTGGGGTTGGGGATATATCTCAGTTGGTAGAGTGCTTGCCTTGTGTTCACAAAGCCCTGGGTTCAATCCCCAACACCAAAAAAAAAAAAAAAAAAGATTGTTTCACCAACTCCTTCCAGATTAATACTTACCTTAGCAATTTTTACTCAGTGATCATAGCTCTAGATTCAGTGGAAAGAAATAAGTTATTAAGTGCGTTGAACAGATCCAAAATTAAAACTTTATTTGGCCTCCTCTTAGGAATTCATAGAATGGAAAACCCTGGCTCCCCTGTGAAGCCTTCCCCAACTCAGCCCCAGGGCCATTCCCCCCATTCATCACACCTCTGGTGTACTGACGTGTATCATAAAACCTAACACTATTCGTTACATGTTCTATGAGCAACTGGAGGCCAGGAACCAACAACAAATTCATCCCTTTTTCTCAGGTTCCTAGGATATAGTCTACCTTTTTCCTTTGGATATATTGACTGGGTTCTGAATAAATATAGAATGATCAAAATGATCAAGTTTGTGATCTATGATATTTAATTCCCCCTGTTTCTTGATGAAAGCTCAGTGAGCTTATTTCAAGAAGGATCTGAGCAGTAATTAGTGATGTTGTCATTTACTGAATCTCTAAGTGAGTCTCACCTCCAATTTAACTACACAGGCAGATCTTTAACACCTCAGGGACAACCTAAGAGATGAAGCTCATCTCAATCTCAATCAGGAATTTATTATGTTATGGTTTAGATATGAGGTGTCCACCAAAAGCTCATGTGAGAGACAATGCAAGAAAGTTTAGAGATGAAATGATTGGTTTGTGAGAGTATTAATGTAATCAGTGCAATAATCCACTTAGATTTATTAACTAGATAAACTGGGTGTCGCTGGAGGAGGTAGATCATAGGGGGTTTGCCTTTGGGATTTATATTTTGACCCTGGTGATCAAAGCTCTCTTTCTGCTTCCTGATTGTCATGTTCTGAACTCCTCTACCACACCCTTCCACCTTGATGCTCTGTCTCACCTTGGGCCTAGAGATGGTCTTTGTGGCTTGAAACTTCTGAAAACTATGAGTACCAAATACACTTTTCCTCCTCTAAAATTGTTCTTGTGGTCACAACAGAAAAAAAAAGACTAAAATATGTTTTAAGTTCTTTGTATTTATTATTTCTTGTATACTCAAGAATCCTATGAGATAAGTTCCATTACTGCTGTACTGCTGTTACTTTCACAGGTGAAGAAATGGAACCTAGAAAGCCTAAGGGGTTTGTTTTGGACCACAAAACTGGTAACTGGAGCTAGCATTCAGATCTCTCAGTCACATTCTTGTTTTAAACCTATACCAAGCTTTCTTTCAAGATGGTTCATCTTTTCGGATTATGTACCTTATAGTCACGATCTTATTTAAATTTCCCAAACTAAATTTATAAAAATCACTAAAGTGCAAGGCTGAATGCCAGTGCCCACAGTTATCTGGGTGGGGGTGCTACAGGAGGTTTACAATGGCCCAACTAGTATGCAATATCCATTCTGGCTTTACAATCCTAAGTGAATGTAAACTTATACAAATTAAATACAGACTTGCCTTTAGACTTTGGTAAAGAAACATCTACGAACACTTTTAAGTTTAGAAAGTGAAAGCAGTAATATAAATTCAAATCTGAGAATGTACACAAATCAAAACTGAAAAGCATAGTTTGTCTCCATGAACAGTCTCCATAGTGATAATTTTGCAAAACACTGAAAAACATTCAAGGTATTTAGAAAGACTATAAAGATGTTTTATGAAGATGGCACCAAAAAAAAAAAAAAAAACACTTTCTCATGAGCAGACAGAAAGCCCAACTTGGAATTTCAAATTAACTTTTTGTATGATGCATTATTTAATAAATGTTAGCATTAATTTTTAAAGGGTTTAATTTGCATACCATTACTGGGCCAAATGGTTGATGAGGATCACAATTAAAGAAAGATGCACCATTCATTTACTAAGAAGAAAAAAATCCAACAAAGTCAAATCTTCATCATGAAACAGAATAAAGGCAGCCTATAACTGCCAAAATGTAGAACTCCCTGACAGATGCAATTTAACTCCCATAATTATTTAAATCAACCTTCTTTATGTATGACCCTAAGCAAAAGCTCAGTATCTTCTCAAGGAATGGGTATTTAAAAAAATACTTTGGACTTGGGAGGGTGGGTAAAGAAGGCATTACGAAATAAAAACAAATTGGGGATTGGGTTTGGAAATATAAATACATTTTGAAAGAATATGCCATCACTTAATGTTACACCATGGACATAAAGCACTCATGCAAAATGGAAGACACTTGACTAGCATATTAACTAGCATTTAGTTTCAACATCATTCAAACTATGTTTCATCCAAAAATGTTATATGGAGAACAAATACTGGGCCCATTGTCATGAAATTTATTATGTAAACTTAATTTATTTTTTTTGCATGCAACCCTCCCACAATCTACCCAAAAGAAAATATTTTTTGAGATATTATGCACTAGGTAAAGGATGGATGATCACGTGCAGAGTGACAAACACATGGATGTGTGTGCAATAAAGGTAGTGTGTGACTTGTTTGCACTAAACTGGCAGCAGAACATACCTGGTGCAATGGAAAAGAATCTGGGAGTACCTATTGTGCCAGTGATTGATCCTTCACAAAGATGATCATTCACACCCTGATTCTGAACACCTGTAAAGACACTAAACACGTTTGGTTGCTATACTGCATGCTTTGTTTCATCACGAGTATTGTGTAGACATGAAATAATTTAGGGATTGGATAATTCTTTGTTGTGCCCATCAGGAAACAGAATAGATGGCTTTGTGTCAGGTTCATTCTTCCTGTACAGGTTCCAATGGTGGCCAAAGCTGCAGAAGCAAGCACCTGAAGTTCACCCCAACAAAATCCCTGACCTCAGACGTTGCTGTTGAAATAATCACATATGTGATGCTTATGCAATCTCACTGCACCAGACTTTGCAGGTAGTCCTCAAGTCTGATAATATGTAGCTTTGGGAGACAAAAAATCATGGATAATAACAACAAACCCCATGGGAAAACCAATAAGAGATTCATAAAGGACAAAGACTATAATAATACTTTCCAAGAGGTTAGAGAGAGGGTTAAACTGTTTGTTGTTGTTGTTGTTGCAAATAACTTTTAAATTATAATCAAAGTAACTCATATTTTATGTAAAATATTGGAAAATAAATGTTTGAAGAAATAAAAGTATGATGACTCTCAAGAGACAACCACTGAAAAATTTGGGTGTTGGGACTTTCCAGTAATTTTTCTATAAAAAATGTGCTGATGATGCTCTCTTATTAGATATCCAGCAAAATTTGACTAATGATATATCATTTTATAAGCTGCAGAATATTTAAACATTATATGTATGTAATGTGTAAGTTAAATTTAATTTAGACATAATCATTTATTCAACCTTTTTTTATTGTAGGTCTTCTGATGGAAGTTATATATCAGCTTTGTAACATAAATCTGTTCTTCATAGACAATGATTTCTAGACTGATTTTCTCAAAATGAAAACAATATAATGAGACATAAATAAATCTTATTTTAATTAGAATTCTAGATTTTAATCATTTCCTATAGTATTTCATGCTTATTTTATCCACAAACAATTTGATCAAATTCTCTTAGTACTCAAATTTATTGACTTTTTTCCAAAGTATTCTATTTAGTTTACACAAAAACCCATTATTAGCACTCAAAGTTTACTAGATATATTAATCTCTAATTAGAGTTTATAACACCAAATAAAATGGTAGTTATAAGCACAAAAATAAACGTTCGACTAAATCTACATATCAGATGACAAATGGACAAGTGAAGCAAAAGTGTGGATATGCTAGAGAGCAGCCTGCTCTCCCTGAGTATCACATTAGTGAAGCTGTTTACATAGGGAGGAAGGAACATCATCTGGGACTCCTATGAAGTAGTGAGTGGTCAGGTAAAAGAATTTCTCTATGTATAATTCTATAAACTGGGATTATATTATCAACTTCAATTGAGACATCCTATAATTCATGATGTTTTGGTTTTATGATGCTGTGAAAGCCATACACATTTAATAGAAACCTTACTTCTGGTTTTGAGTGCTGACCTTTGCAGGGATATGTGGTGCTGTGTTATTGTGATACTGGGAAGTTGCATTTCCAGGTCAGCCACGTGATCAAGAGAACAAACAAATGATACTCCACAGTACCATGTGTCTAAACTGTGGAGTTTGGTAGGTTTGGTGTGTTACATGCATTTTTAACTTCTCATTTCAACTTCTGATGGATTTGACAAGACACAATTTGTTCAAGACCATCTGTATATTATTCTACTTATCCACATATATTAGAGTGAGCACTTTCCCACATCACTACTTATATATGGTTTTTAAATTATAGTATAGACTCTATTAATACACTTAAAATATTCAACAAAATATTATTATTAATACACTCAAATATTAATACACTTAAATATTCAACAAATACCCTATTGTTGGGTGATTAGGTTGCTGCTATAGTTTTGTTTTGACATAATACTACAATTTGAATATATACATCCTTTTCCTAGAGATTACACTATTAGAATATTTAATATTTCAAACGAAATTATACATTTTGAGAGCATTTGTTGCTTGTTTCCAAACTGATTATTGGAATCATTTTTATTATCTATCATCAGTAATATGTAAGATTGCATATTTTTTACATCTTACTCTATATCTGTTGTTACTGTGTTTCTTGCCTTTCAAACTTGGCATTGAAAAGAATATGTTGCTAAATTTTCATTCTTACTAAGTTTTTTCAATTTTATATTATACATGCTATTAAATATTATTATTATACATGATTATTATTATTATTAAATGCATTTTCCATAGGAATAATGTTACTCACACAGACATATTAACAGGAGGGCAACATTTAGAGCTATCTATGGAGTACCAGGCTTTTTCCTGATATTTGTCAGACCACAAGTCACCCATATTCTATGGAAAAATAATCCAAATTACAAGTTACCAAAATAAAATTTTAAAAGTTATTTTCTTTTTCCCTACTTACCATTGGGGAGCTATTTAACCAGCTTGAGCTTAAAATTGTCTCTATCAATGAGTTTGAAGGCAACTTGTTCTGAAGGCAACCACCATACAATTCAAGGGTTACTTTTTTTTACATGTGTGACTTTATTCTATAGCTGATGGAGTAGGGCAGTAAATAAAAGCCTTCAATAATGAAGGTGGAGCAGCTATCAATTTTATTTATCTCCATAAACAATTAATTTTTCTATTTTATTGTCCATATTTTTTGAGTTATTATCATGAGAGTAAGACAATAATTTTAGTCAATTAAAAAATTGCAACACAATTTACATTCAGGCATAGAAATGGTTTTAGTTTGATGTAGTTTTAATCAATGAAGGTTTTTAGATTTCTCTAATATCACATAGACAAGATACATGACAAATGCAAATAAATTAAAATTTTTTATTAATAAAAAGTGGGCATAAACAATAACCAGAATTGAAGTCTGGGCATCTTTCCTTAAAAATAACTGAATATGCGTAACAAAAGGGGAAGTTCACACAAACTGAACTGGCAGAGATTCATTTCAATGAAGTGAGAAAAAATACATACTCAGTCACATGTGATGCCAGAAGAATTCTTCATTATTTGGCTTATAATTTTAAAAATTACTTCAAAATACTTTAAATAAGCACATTAACTTTTAAAGTAAATTAATGAATGCTAAGGGGAAAAAAGAGCAGAAATCAAATTTATTTTGGCACTAAGAGTCTGTGTGACTCTGGAAAATTTCTTAGTATGAGGTTCTTTTTGATTGTAATATATCATAATTATATACACAATCTAAAGAAATAGAAACCTATAATAAATATATAAGTGGTAATACGTATAACACGGGAAAGATAAGGTGCATGTCCATTTCTGAAAATTATCTATAAAATTATAGTTTTTTTTAGTTAACAATTGTCAGTATAATAATAATGGCAGCAACAATATTGAGTGCCAAATATGTGCTGGGCACTTCATGTAGGAGATCCTATTTAAGTTTCCTAAGCAATACAAGTATATTAGTATCTCTATTTTATGGATGGATAAACTGAGGCATGCAGAGGTTAAGTTTTCTAAATTCATTCCAACAGAAAGCAGCAGAAACAGATCTCTAACCTGTATTTCCCTGACTCAAAATTCTTTTCAACACCTATGTCAATAGTATCTTGCAAGGAAAATATCATTACTTCATATGGTATTGAAAAATGGCTTTCATTTTAAAAAGTGGATATCTATACTCTGAAGTTAGTTGTCTCTAAAACCTAATATTACATTTTGTAATTAAACTTTACAAATAAATAATATTTAAGGAAAACACAATTTTCAGTATAAAAGATAAAAAGCATTATCAATCACCTGTACAAAACATTGCTCAACTTAAATATTATTTTTTCTCAAAATGCCACATGTGAACGGAGTTTGAATTCAAACTCAAGCATTTGTGTGATTTTGAACAAGTGATTTATCCTCTCATGCCTAATTTGTTCTTATAGAACAGAATAAAATTACTTCAAAAATTATTTTGAGAATTTAGTGGCATAGTAAATAGTAAAGTCCTCTGCAAAATTAAGGCCCTTAAATGTAGTGTTAATTGAGAAAGCTCCACACAAAACTTTTTTTCTTTCTGACACTGTTTCTCTATTGAGGCTTCTGACATAGAAATGAATAAGTTAAATATTGAAAATGTTGATAAAAAAAGTAATCTGAGAAAATTAGTATCCTTTCAAACTGTGGCTGGGATATTGATTGATACAAACTTTTGGCAATGTCTGTAAAATTGTGAAAACTGACTAGTCTTTGATCTATCATTTCTAGGAATTCTCCCTATGGGAATATTTACAGAGTTTTCAAAGAATTGAAGCAATTTTTAAGATAGCTAATTAATTAATTAGTTAATTAAAATTTTAAAGGGAAATCAATAAATTCTTGCTGAGGGCCATTGCCAAGTAGGAATGACGCATCGAAATTTCCTTGCCAGCGTACCCCATGTTGCTTAGAGGACATTCGATGGGACATTGCATGTATGTTTTAGTAAGGTGACCTTGCTCGAAGACCAGGGCGGATCCGGGTTTAGAGATGATCAGGTTTGAGGAAGTTTCCTGCTCCTTGAGTTTAAGGCGTTCCCGGTTTAAGACAAGTTTAGGGCGTTCCCGGTGTGAGACAATACGGGTTTTAGGGAAGTTGGAGGTTGAAGATTATTGCTGCTGGGATTAGGGTGTTCCTGCTGCTTGTTCCCATTGAGTTCTCGTGAGATTCAAATGGGATTTGGAAAAAAGCCTTGTGGAGTAGGTGATTTGGGGCGGCGGCTGATTGGAGATTGGACCAGAACGTGTTTGTACAGGGCCGGTGTGAGTTCGGGAATAAAGAATTGCTGTTTGAATCTACAAGGTGTGTGGTGGCTTGTGATTCTGTGCCAAGCTGAGACATTGGCAAATTCTCATTAAAAATTGCAATACATCTGTATAATGAAACACTATACAATATATGAGAAGAGAAAGATTTTATAAATATTGAAATATGAAGATGTCGAGAAGCACTATGTATTAAGTAAAAAGAGAAAAGTTATGGACTTTGTGTGTGTCATAATACACTTTTTAGAAAAATATTATTTTTCTAGATTTAATATACATTAGTATTTGACTAAAATAATATAAATATAGAGGAAGATATCTAGTTATGCTACCTTTATGAACTGAGTGTTGTTGAATGAGCGAGAACTCTGGCTTATCTTGTATGTCTTGGTTTTATTTTTTATTATGAGCATATGTTTTTGGAAATATAATATTTAAGGAGTTTGGTGCTAAGAAATAAAACGTACAAACAGTAAATAAAGTTTAGCTGGGTGCAGCAGCACACATCTATAATCCCAGTGGTGTAGGAGGCTGAGACAGGAGGATTGCAAAGTTCAAAGTCAGCCGCAGCAATAGCAAGGTGCTAAGCAACTCAGTAAGACCCTGTTTCTAAATAAAATACAAAATAAAGCTGGGGATGTAGCTTAGTGATTGAGTGCCTCTGAGTTCAATCCCTGGTACAAAAAAAATTAATACTTTGATCAGTTATGAGGTAAAGAAAAGAAAAAAATATGATTTTTTATATAAAAAAGCTCACAGTTTCTACAACATGCTCAGAGGTAAATAAAAACTGAAAATGAATATTCATAAAATAAATAACAAAGGGAATCCAAAACTATGTTTGATGACTTTTGAGATGTATATATTCCAATTGGTGGAATGATAGCACGATAATAGTATTACATACTTTCCTATATTATTTTTAAAACTGGAAGTTGAATTATAATTAAGGGACATTATTAATCAATATTTTATCAACACTCATTTTTCTTGTATTTCCAATCTGTCATTCATGCATCAGTTCCTTCATCATATGCCAATCTCACATTAACTAACTTCCAAAACAATGCAATTCAATGAGTTTATACATAATACAGACTTTTCCAAATTTTTCAATTGATTAAACACTTACTCTGAGTAATTTGGGGGATTACCACTAAAGCAAAAGAATTACCAACTAGTTCCATGTATTAAGTAGTTGGATCCAAACAACTTATTATTGAGTATATGTCCTAACAATTTAGTACCTGTTGGGCAAAGCACACCTTCTTGAACTTTTGAAACACATTGGCTACCATAACTTGCATTTTATGTTTCACTTTACTTTCTTGGTGATACTTGTTTTTATCACAAGAACTATTCAAAATTCAGCTTCACAAATATACAACATCACTGAAACAAATATAGCGGTCTACTGTTGAAACGGTGTGTTTGTACTAGGGGTTCAAACTGTTTCTGACAGATATTGCTTTGTTTACCTTAAGTGTCTAAAATATGCCATGGTACTTATCAGCAAATCTTTATGTCTTGGTTCCTAGACAGGGAACCACTAATCCAATGAGAACGCTGGTCAAATAAACTGTTGATTACAGCTCATGTAATAAGTTTCATGATATAGATGAATCCGAATTGCTTTCGCACAGAGGAAAGTTTATATTCCAGAATGTGTGTGATAGTGAAGCAAGGAGCCAGAAGGTATCTAGTGATACTTATTTAGAACTTCAAAGAAAAGACAGACACAAGCTCTATGAAAGAAATTATCATGTCTGCCTTAGTTATCACTTTGTGTCCACTGCACAGTGTAATGCCAAGCACATAGCAGTCATTAAATAAACAAGCAAACCTATGGACTAAATAAATGAACACTCAGTAGAAGCTAGATTGGTAAAATAGGTAGAAGTGGGGCTTAAAGGGCATTCTTGGCCAAGGGAGTAACAAGTTCAGTACCAAGGGGGCATGAAAGCATTTAGTAGCTTCTGAGAATTGCAAGTGATTCCACGTGACCAGAACACAGTGTGACTGATAAAGGACCCAGATCCTCAGCAGTCGTATTTCTTCAACTAAGAAATAAGGTCCTTTACCCTGAAAGCAATGGATGATCTCTTATCTACTTAAATGCAGGAAAGACATAGTTATATTTGCATTTTGGAAAATAGTCCTTTCTCAACAACACACAGATAATATTGGGGAAGAGGGAAGCGTCTAAAGGCAGGCATTGCTTGCACTTGCGTAAGAGAGGAAGACACAGATACCAAGTTCACAGTTTGTTTTTGTTGCTGTTTTTTAGGTGAACATCTGTAGGAATAGGCGATGGTGATAAGGATGAATACAACATCTTGTAGCCAGATGCCAAGAACCTCAACTGAAAGCCATGTGAAACCCGAGGCGCAGGGGGATGGATGGTACCATGTGTGAACATGGAAGAATTAGTAAAACGTGGACTCTAGCCTCCTAGCCCTAAAACACAACTTTCAGAATTTTCTTTAGTGTAATTTACTTGTGACAAATTCTCTGTTGTAATTTTTCTGAAAATAACTCTAATTTACCTTCAATTTTAAAGGGCAGTTCTAAATTAGTGTTACTTTCATTCATTATTTTATAGATGTAGTTCCATTCTTGTATGCTTTCCTTTATTTTTGTGGAGAAGTCAACTATTCCAGAAGGCAATGAATCTTTTCTTGTCTTGTGATTTTTGAGATTTTTATATTTGTCTCTGGGTTCAGTAATTTTATTGTCATGTCCCAACGAGCAGGGTTTTTTTATTTGTTTGTTTATTGTTGTTGACACTGTTATTCTATTTACTCTGCTTGCATTTTGTAGCCTTTCCTAAACCTTTGGTTTAGTAACATTCATTAGTTTTGGGATGTTCTCAGCAATATACCTTTGATAGTTGCGTATGCCCCGTTTTCTCTTAACTTTATAAGGACTCCAATACAGTCTGTTAGAACATTTTGCTATTTTTCAAATGGTTTTATTCTAGTTTCTGTATTTTTTTCATCTCCTTTGCAATTATGCTTCAGGGTGGATAGTTTCTCTCTTCCAACAGCCTGGTCTTTCAGTTTACCAATCCTGTCTTCTACTATAATTTGGGATCTGCTCTTATATTCCTCTTTTTTTTTCTAAACTTTCAATTGTTGTTGTTATTATTGTTGTTGTTGTTGTTGTTGCTGCTGTTGTTGTTGTTATTATTATTATTTTGGTTTTAGGATCCCCATCTGATTCCTGTTTGATAGATATTGATTCTATGATGAACTTTTCCTTGATGTTATATATTCTTGAATGATGATTCTTAGACTCTTATCTGATCACTAATAGCTAGATCACAGATGATTTTAATGTTATTGTCTTTTTTTTCCCTCTTTTGGCTTTGGCTCCTTCATTTCCTAGTATTCTCAGTAATTTTTAAATCACATGCTTGGAAATATGTACAGAAAACTACCAAAATTATTTAAGGCTCTGGTTAATGTTATCCTCTTCCATAGATAATTCACTTTTATTTCTGGCATCAGTTAGGCTAAAGGCAGGTCTCCTGAATCTAAACTGGGATTGATCTGATTAGAAACTGGGTTTCAGACTTTGTGAAAACCATTCTGCAATTTGCTCTTATTCTTAGGCCCTAATCAGAAGTCTGGGTGTTTATCACTGTCTTTTCTCCTTCCTGTGAAGTCTAATCTTCTACTCCTCAGCATCTGAGACATCTGAAATCTCTGAGGGGCTCCTCAGTTTTTTAGCTCTCCATTCTGCTCAGCAACTTCCTCACTTGGCCCCATACCACTTGCAAACTGACAGATGCCCTCAGGGAAACCACCACAATGCACTTCTGTTCTGAATATTGACACCTCAAGTTCTACTGGGTTGGTAGCCTGAATACTAAATTTTGCCTTCTAAGCTCTGTGAATGTGCTGGATATCTTGCTCAGTGTCCCCATCTCTCAGGTGCCATGGTCTTTTGTCTTGTCCGTCTCTAGACCTACACAGACAGGAATCAGCAAGATTTTTAAGTGGAAAAAGTGCTATAGAATATCAGGCTCACCTCAATATGCTTTTATTCTCTCTGGAATTTAGGAACCTCAAGCACTGATTGCTCTCATTTATCTCACACTTTCATATTTTAAAAAATAACTCTATCCAGTAGTGATGAACAGTAAATAACATCTCACAACCTAGGGCTTGAGAAATAAGCCGACTTTAACTGAGAGGAAAGGAGTAGGTTAGACAGCCAGGATGCAAAATGTATTAGAGTTAGCCATACTATAGCAGTCACAGAGAGCACAGTTGGAATCTTCTAGAAAGAATAAGATAGTGGCTCAACAAAGACAATGTAGTACATGGATGAGAATAGGGAAAAGTCCACATGAAAAACAGGTTGTTTTTGAGTGATAGTCTAAGGTTAGGAATATATGGCATGATGTCATTATCTGATTCCAAGTAAAACTTCCCTCACCACTAACTCTCCTCTCCCGATCAAACACATGTGAATGTGTTTGATATTGCTTTTTTCTTAAAACAATATCATCTAAGTTCAATTTCTTTGCTGCTCTAGATTGTCTTTCTTCTCTTTGTATAGTCAAGAATCACCCTGTTGGTTGGTCTCTCACAGATTGCTTTCCTATATGTCCCAGAAGTATTTCTAAGCAGCACGGTGACAATGGTCTCAGAGTGCAAGGCAATTTTGAAGGCTCTCTATCTCATTAGTTAATTCAAAGTTCCTACCCAGCTCTTGTTTTCCTGATTATCATTTAGTCTGAAGGTGTGCTCTCAGATACAGCTGGCCCAGCCTGTCTGCTGAAGTTCACGATCAGACTCACATTGCCCCATCATCCTCCCTTCCATGAGCACATCAACAGTCTGACTTCTGTTCGTATCAGAGTCATCACCACTTACGCAGAATTTTGCAATAGCATCTTATGCCTCATCCTAAGCACCACTGAATTGCAATCCATTCTCCTCGGTGCTGTCAGGAATTTCTTTATAGACTTGATCATATCACCTCTTCGGTCAAAACCTTTGCTAGCTCCCTACTGTCTGAAGAATGATGCACAATCAGTTCCCAAAGAAATAAAAACTTTAATAATTATTAAAACATATGGAAGATGGCCAAAGCTGTTTTCAGGGGAAAAGAAGTCATAATTTTAAATGTTTTATGATGAAATAAAAAAGAATGAATACAAATGAACAAGAACTAAAATCCAGAAGCTAGAAAAAAAGAGTAATGAAATATACTAAAATATAAGAAGAAATTATAGAAAATATGCAATTGGTAAATAAATCTAATAGCTCTGAGGGGGGACTAATAAAGTACCGACACTCTGGCAAAGTTAATTTAATATAAAAGAGAAAACAAACAATATTACAAATTATACTGAGCATATTTAAAATTGTAACAGAATAACATGTTTAAATCTATTTAACTTTATTCTTATTAAGAATGAAATCTTGTTAAAAACAAAATATTCCTAATAAATAATTTTAAAGAAAATGCAAATTTACAAAATTAATTCAATAATCCTAGGAGATTCAGGGAATCTTTTCACATACCCACAAGAGGGTACATGACTCAGGCAATTTCAAAAGCCAGTTATGTAAGAATATCCAAGGAGTTTTATGCAATTTCATTAAATGACTCAAAGTATATAATAAAAAGAAAATCTTTATAATTCATGTATAAGTGAGCTATAATTCCAATAGCAGAATTTAATAAAGATAGAACAAACAAGAAAACAAGTAATTCATCTCACCTCTAAAAATTGGGAGAAAACTCACACTTAAGAATAACACCTAAAGGATAAGCATAATTTCTAGCAGTATTAAATGAATGATTTACTCTTAGAATGTCTATGAATATAATTCATAGTATCCAAATATCAAAAATTTTTTTAAAAATCATATGGTTATATAAGCAGGTTCCAGCAGATATTTCTGTGGAAACACAACAAAACAAGATTACAAGATACTTAGTAAACATTTTGAGGACATTTATCTCCAAACAATAGTCTTTCATCTTATACAAGATGAAAAAATAAATGTACAATAAATGAAATCAAGAAAAAGACCAATGTCATTCTATGACCATTATTATTGTAGAAATGTTAACTATATTATTTTTATGTTATATTTAGATTTTAGATTACATTATTTTTATAATTCTATAAATGCTAACATTGGATAATGTTATTAGAAAAACAAACATATAAATTAAGATATAAATAAGAAGTTTAATTTATCAACCATATTATTATTTACATAACATAAAATTTACCACTTTTTAATATACAATTCAATGAGGTTTAGCAAATTTATGCAGTCAAATCATTGTGACCATGATCAAGATACATAATCTTCTTCGTGTCCTTAATTCAAACACTTTCCTAAATCCCCTGCCTCTGGCAAGCATTGATTCATATCCTGTTACTATAGTTTTTCCTTTTTTGTAATTTCACATAAATAAAATTATACAAGATATAATTCTTATATCATTCATGTTGGTTTGTGTGTATTGTTAAATATATTAGTAATTGGTTCCTTCTTATTGCTATTTAGCAGTTCATTTTGTGTATATACCACAATTTGCTTATTCATGAACTTAATGGATATATGAATTGTTTCCAATTTGGTTAAGACTACTATGATAAAACAGCTATGAGTATTTGATGCAAGACATTGTATGACCTAAGATTTCATATCTATTGGAGAATAAATAAGAATAGAATTGCTGTATCATTATGTGATTGTATATGACTTAAAAAATGGCAAATTAATTGTAATAGTAGGACATTTTTTGCTTTCCCAGTTGTTCTGCATCCTTGGCAACTCAACTGTCTTTAGTTTTAGAAATGTAAGATGTCTGTAAGTATTTCATAGCTATTACTAATTAGCATTTCCTTAGTGAATAATGCTGTTGAACATCTCTTCATGATTGTATTTAACATTCATATATTTTTCTATGCTGAAGTCTCTGTTTCAAATCTTTCGTTCACTTTTATTGGTTTATCTTCTTAAGTTGAAGGAGTTCTTTGTAAATTCTAGATATGAGCCCTATATTAATAATATGTTTTACAAAGAGTTTCTCCCAGTCTTATAATATTTGCCTTTTCAAATTCTTAACATTTTTGAAGGAAATTTTGCTTCTGATATTTAATTATGTTTTATTTTTCTTTTTTGCTTATGCTTTGGTTACTGTGTTAGAAACATTGGCCTAACCCAGCTAACAAAGGAATTTTTCCTGTTTCCTTTTAGAAGTTTTATAATTTTAAATGTTATCTATAGATCTGAGTTACCTAGAGATCTGATCCATTCTGAGTTGAGTTTTGTGTGCAGTGTGAGATAAAAGAAGAGGTTCATTGTTTCTCATTTGATATTTGATCACTCCAGCATGTTGTTGAAAACACCATCCTTTCACCTTTGACATATGTAAGCACTTTGGTCAACCATATGTTTGCTGGCCTTTTTCTAAACTGATTATTCTATTATGTGTATTACACACTGCCTTAGTTATTGTAGTATATAGTTAGCTTTGAAATCTGGGAGTGTAAGTCCATCTTGGTCCAGATTTTTCAAAGTTGCTTGGCTATTCTAGGTGTTTTGCACTGCCAATAAAAATTTTAGAATCATTTTATTAATTTCTAAAAACAACAAACACCCCACCCCCAAGTACTTCGGGATTTTGAATGTGATTTCATCAAACCTATAAGTCAATTTGTGGAGGAATGACATTTGTAAATTCTATTTATGTGTCTTTTAATGCTTCTCCGTGATGGTTGATAGCTTTCAATTTATAAGTTTTAACATATTTTTAAAATGTATTCAATTGTTCATTCCTAATTTACAGATGTGTATGTGATAGTCTTATTTAACTTGGTTTGTTTGGGGCAATTTGTTCCCTTGTTTTTTCATGTTGTTTGTCTACCCATCTAGCAGTGTGGATTTGAGGCAGTACAGTTTTTATCCTGTAGACTTGTAGTGTTCCTGAAAGTTTCCAATACCATGTCATTAAGAGGAAGACATACAATAACAGCAACGGATGCAAATAATATACATCCTTAAACCAAATAGCTCCTACTAAAATGTTTACAAGTTTTTTGTTTTCTTGTTTGTTTGTTTTTTGGTACTGAGGATTGAACTCAGGGCCACTCAACCAGCAAACCACATCCCCAGTCCTTTTATGTATTTTATTAGAGATAAGGTCTCACTGAGTTGCTTAGTGTCTGTGGCTGGCCTTGAACTCTCAATCCTCCTGTCTCAGCCTCCTGAGCTGCTAGGATTACAGGTATCTGCCACCATGCCCAGTTTGCAAAAGCATATACAATTTCAAATGTTGAGCAAAGAGAGAACTGAAGTGGTGTAGGATATGATGATTATGAGGAAGGAGGAGAAAAGATAGAAGTAAAAAAAATAATGAAAGAGTGAAAGGGAATAACAGAGGTTGGCTCTTAGCAGGAGAAAAGAGAGAAAAAGAATCAAGAGAAATAGATAAATGAGAGAAAAAATATATATAAAATAAAAATTTTTAAAAATTAAAATTAGAAATAAAAATGTAAAAAATAAAAGGATACAAAACAAAACTGAAATATATCAATCAGACATTCTAGTCCTCAATAAACAGGTTATGAAAAATGATTGGTTTCAAAAAATGGTGGAAATTTGAGAGGAAAAAGAAAATAAAGGGTCTAGATGAAAAGTTGTTGGAGTTCAAAAAATTCTCAGGTCCCTTCTCACCAGGAAGGTGGGGTTGTCAGGAGAATGATGCTTCCCCACCCTCAGAGTGGGGTTGTTAGCGTGAGAGGGCCAATGTTGGAGGCAGAATTCCTGGAAGCAGGGTTTAGGCTTAGGTGTGCTCCATTCTCTTTGCTGAATGCCAGTTGTTCCGGAGATTTTAAATCATCTTACCTCCAGAGCCTAGCTGGTCCATACTGCAAGACTATACCTCAGGATTCTCCTTTGAGTTCCCTTCGTGTGGTGTAGGAGACAGTTCTTAGCCCACTAGGTTGCCTTTGGACCCCATAATTAGTCTCTGATTCAGTTTCCAATCTCAACCTCAACCACCCTGGCCCTTTGAAATTCCCAGTCCAGTGCTTCTCTCCATACAGGTTCCTGCAGACAGCTGGATTGGAAGGGGTCGGAGGAAGCTGGGTTGGTTTCCACGACCAGTATTCCTCCTTTTAAATCTCTCTCCATGCTCGATTTTTTCCTGGTCACTTATACACACTTTCTGTCACAGCAGCATGGGTTTGCCAGGCTTGTTTTTCCAGGCAGACTTGGGTCTGCCAGATATTGGCTCCCCCAGCTGCCAGCCCCCATGCCACAGTGGCAAAATAGTTCCTTCCACTGTCCCCCACACAGTTTCACCAAGAGAGGTGCAGCTTCTTTCCTGTATAAGGGTATTCTTCAGAGTCCCTGACTGTGTAGTCAGGCCGTGACTTTGATTTCTAAACTCTCCATACCCCGACATGCCTCAGTCTTTCCAAAATGAGGGGGTCCTTTAATTCTTTTATTACTTTACTGTTTTTGTGTAGGGAATGTTCTGGTTTGTGACTCCAGCCACTCCTGTGGCTGTGGTGCTGGGGATTTCTTCCTTATTTTATTATATTTGATCTCCTGAGACCTCAATCTGTTTTGAGCATCCAGTATTAAGTTCCAGTTAAGTCCTCTCTATTGAAATCTTGTATACTTCAACCAACATATTCTCAACCTGCTCCCAAACACCAAAGGAAATTAAATCAGTATTTGAAAGGGATCTCTGCACGCTTATGGTTACTGAAGCATTATTCACAATAGCTAAGATATAAAATCACATAACGGATAACTGGATAAGGAGTCTCTGCAACATCTAATATGTTGCTAATTCCACCATAGTATAATTTTTATTTCAGATGATGTATTCTTCATCTCTCGTCTTTTTGTGCCTTTGAATATGGCCCATTATGTCCTCATCATGCTGGCTGCCTCTACCTACTTGAACATATGACATACTGATAATGACTATCATAATGAGTTTTCTTCTGGTTTCATTATGTTATTTCTTATTCTATTTTTGTTGATTGATATTTCTACTTCTCTTCATTCTTGGTAATAATCTATTATATTCTTGGTACTGTGAATTTGACATCGTCAAATCCTGGATTTCATTGTGTTCCCTTAAATAGCATTGTTTTATTTTAACATGCAGCTAAATTTAATTAGTTGATATTGCCAAAAATAGTTTTAAAGATATTTAGGGTAGGTCTACTGGAGTCTTACTCCAAGTCTAAATGACTCCCATTAAAATATCAATACCTTTCTAGAACCCTCATGTGGTGTAGGAGCCAGTTCTTAGCCCAAATATTTTTATGTTCTAGTTCTGGCTTTCTCTATGTGGAAACATAACATTCCCAGCTTTTATGACTTCTAGAAATGACTATCTATTGCTGTTTAGTGTTTTTTCCTCCAGCTTGGGTGATTTCCTGTAGCACAGGAAAAGTGTAGGTGCAAATCAGTACTTAGGCAAAGACTTAAGGAAGACCTGTCTGCAGTTGTCCACAGCTCCTCTTTCTATGTCCCTCCTCTATAGTGTTCAACAAACAGTAGTTTGCTGACCAGCCTGAACTCTGACAGACCTCTCCTTAACTGACAGGCTATGAATGGTTACTCCCTCCCTGCACTGCCTCCAGGGACTATGTTCAGAGAGCAAGCCAGTACAATTACAGGACTTGCTTTATTTCCCTTCTTCTTGGAACTGAAGTTCCATGTCATCCTTTTCCCTCTAAAGATTTTAAAAATATATATGTACAGTTTTAATTGTTTAAAGTGTAAAAATCTGCTCATTGTTATTTCATCTTGACCAAAAGCCAAAGTCCCAAATATAAGAATTCAAATACATTAAAAATAAAACTTTTTTATAGATGTTATGATTATTTACTGGAAACTTCAGAAAATAAATAGGAAAATATTTTAGATCTAATAAGGGAGCTCATTCTGGGAGTTAATTAGATAACAAACTGATGAAACACAAATTTATAATTTTAAAAGATCCCATTCACAAGTCATACAAAAACACAGAACTACAAGTAATCTTAAGAAATGCATAGAAAGAAGCATAAAGAAAACTATATAATTTTACAGAAGAATATTAAGGGAATATCTTGTTTCCATATGGACATATCAATAGTATAAAATAAACGTTCTCTCCAAATTTATCTATACATTTTACTCAACACTCAAAACAATAAAACCAAATGATTGCCTTGAGTGTCACCAGAGTGTCACAAAACATTTTGCATTCATTCTGAAACACATGTATTAAGAATATGCCCATACTTTTTTACCCGATAAACTTGCATGTCTCAACACAAGTGTTTTTATATTGATGAAACACTAAATATATGGCCATTAATGCCAGGAATGAAACTAAATTCTTCCCCTTGCTAGTATTTATCATGATTTGTCATGGGCATAACCAAAATCATTAGTCAATGAATTAGAAAGGACCCAATAAGTTCAAATGAAAGTTATACATATTGGAAAAGGAAATATAAATAAAAATTTAAAAATAACTATGCAGATTATTTTTTAATAAGGAAAGGAAATTAACTAAAATATTGAAAAGACTATCAGCTAAAAGACTATCATTTATGAAGATAACAACTGCATTAATTTTGGATAGATAATATAATGACCATTTATTTTAGTTTAACTTCAAGCAAAGAATATATTATTTAGAAATATACACATATATAATAGAATATGAATAAAGGTAAGGAGACAATATCACAAAAACCAAGTAACTGATTGTCTCTGGAAGGCAGAATGAGGTCACAATGGAGACATATAAATGAATTTTTAGACCATTGAAAATATTATTTCTTGACCCTGGTTGATAGTTAAATAAATGTATGCTTTATAAATATTATTTTTTTTACTTTATTAGTATGTGCTTTCACATTTTAAACACGTTTAATCTTTCAATACAAAGTTAAATATGCATATATGTATGTATGTGTGTGTACCTCATTCACATCACCATATACATAAAAATGTAAGCTTAAACTTAACAATAAATATGCATGATACAGCTATAAAATATGTGAGAATTTTATGAGACCTCTTGACTAAATAGAGAACTATTTTTTTAAAAAATGAGAAGCTCAGTATTGCAGAGCTGAAATTTTCACTCTATCTGTAAACAGTTTCATTAAAGGCCTCTGAAAATCTTAAAAGAATTTATAATTGAAAAGGGAAAAAATATTCCAAAGCCTATATGGAAGACTGAGAATCAGATGGACATGTTCTATCTACTATTAAGTTTATTTTTAAACATTATTGACAGAAAAGATATATATATATAATAGTAATCCATGTACTAGAAAAGTAATACCTTAAATTGATGGAGGAGACAGAGGAGTTATGGCAGTTACTGGGAAATTTTTTAAAAATCCTAATGAATTAATGACTGGCTTCTAGATTAAAATAAATCACCATGGAAAAATTATTTTTAGTATTTTAGTAATTTTAGAGTGAGAAAAAATTCTGTAGAATAAAGCATATCTGAAAAGACTGATATATTTTTCTATATTAATATTTTAAAATTCAGCTCAGCAAAATCACCATAATCAAAATTAAAAGTTGAGCAAGAATCATGTAGTAGAAAAATGTCCTAATAATCCTCTAATATATAAAGAATTCTTCAAAAGAAAGATGAACTGTTGATTATAAAATGGAGGAAGGACATGAGAAGGCAACTTACAAGTAAAGAATAATAGTCCGTAAATATTAAAGAATAATCTCACTGAATCTAAAATATATAATTTGAAATATCTTTTACCTATAGTGTTGGTATATATTTAAAATATTATATTTAGTGTTGGCTTGAGTGTGAGGAAATGTATATTTATATACACTGCTGATAAAGGCAGGAATCAGTATTTATAAGAGACAATCTCAGACAATTCATTCTCTTACCTAGCAATTTCAGTTTTGGAGAAGCATATAAAGGAAATAATTGGGCAAATGTAAAACATTCTATATAAGAATGTTCATCACAGCATTATTATATAATGGCTAAAAGATAAGAGATAATTTTTCAACAATTGGGAAATTGTTAAGTGTACACAATAGAATATCATTTTTTCATTAGAAATTACTTATGAAACATATTGTTAAGTGAAAATAGCATGTACTATATAGTCTCACTTATTTTAAGAAAATCATATTCATGTATACATTGGAAAGGGTTCAGAAGGCTAAACACCAAGATTTTGACAGAATTATATGTAACAGTATTTTGAATGATGCACTCCTTTGGCTTTATAATTTTCCATGTAATATAAAGAATATTCAGAAATACAAATGTCAAAAAAAGATACTGACAATCTATTAAATTGACAGAAGTTTTTTATTTTATTCAAAATTAGTAGGAAAATAGACATATACATCATTTCATATACTACTTGTAGAATTATAAACGAATAATTTTCCTAAAAGAAAAATTTCTATCAATAATATTGCCAAATACACATAAAGAAAACTTCAGACCAATATCACTGATGAACATAGTTGCTAAATTCTTAATAAAATACTGACAAATTACATACAAAAACATATTTAAAAGATAGTGTACCATGATCAAGTGGAGTTCATACCAAGGATGCAAGGTTGGTTCAACATATGGAAATCAATAAATGTAATTCATCACATTAATAGGCTTAAAGACAAGAATCACCTGATTATCTAGGTAGATGCAGAAAAATCATTTGATAAAATACAGCATGCATTCATTTTCAAAATATCAGAAAAACTAGAATAGTAAGAACCGTACCTCAATATTGTAAAAGCTATTGATGTTAAACCCAAGGTCAGTATCATGTAAATGAAGAAAAATTGAAAGCATTCCATCTAAAACTGGAACAAGAAAGGGATTCCCTCTTCTATTCAACACAGTCCTTGAAACTCTAGCCAGAGCAATTATGTGGAAGAAAGAAATTAAAGGGATATGAATAAGAGCTTAAACTATACATATTTGGCAATGCCATGATTCTATATTTAGAAGACCCAAAAATCTCCACCAGTAAACTTTTAGTAAAATTCAGCAAATTCAGCAAAGTAGCATGATATAAAATTAACATGCATAAATCAATTGTGTTCCTATATACCAATGATGAATTGACTAAAAGATAAATTAGGAAAACTATAACATTCACAATAGCCTCATAAAAATTAAAATACTTGGTAACAAATCTAAGAAAAGAGATTAAAGACCTCTACAATGAAAACTATACAAATAAAGAAATTGAAGAAGACCTTAGATGATGGAAAGATCTCCCATGCTCTTGGATAGGCAGAATTAATATTGTCAAAATAAAATGGCCATGCTACCAAAGGCACTACACTTATTTAATGCAATTCCTATTAAAATTCCAATGACATTCTTCATAGAAATAGAAAAAGCAGTTATGAAATTTATTTGAAAAAATAAGAGGCCCAGCACAGCCAACAAAATCCTGAGCAAGAAAAGCCAAGCAGGAGGCATCACAATTCCAGAACCTTAAATTATACTAAAGAGCCATAGTGACAAAAAGAGCATGGTATTGATACCAAAACAGACATGAAGACCAATGGGACATAATGGAAGACACAGAGACAAACCCACACAAATACAGGTTTTTGGTACTAGACAAAGGTACCATAAACATACATTGGAGAAAAGATAACCTCTTCAACAAATGGTGAGGTAATACTGGAAATCATATGTAGCAGAATGAAATTGAACTCATATCTCTCACCTTGCACAAAACTCAAGTCAAAGTGAATTAGAGACTTAGGCATTAGACCAGAGACCATGTGCCTAATATAAGAAAAAGTAGGCCCAATTCTCCATCATGTCAGCTTAGAAACCAACTTCCTTAACATGACTCCTAAAGCACAAGAAGTAAAATCAAGCATCAATAAATGAAATGGTATCAAACTAAAAAAACCTTCTTTTTTTTTTAAAGAGAGAGTGAGAGAGGGAGAGAGAGAGAGAATTTTAATATTCATTTTTTAGTTATCGGCAGACACAACATCTTTGTTTGTATGTGGTGCTGAGGATCGAACCTGGGCCGCACACATGCCAGGCGAGCGCAATACCGCTTGAGCCACATCCCCAGCCCAAAAAAACCTTCTTCACAGCAAAAGCAATAATCAAGAATGTGAAGAGGAAGCCTAAAAAATGGGAGAAAATCCCATTGCCACCTACACCTCAGATACAGCATTAATCTACAGGATATACAAAGAATCCCACAAACTTAATACCAAAAAAAAAAAAAAACCAATCAATAAATGTGCAAAGGAATGGAACAGTCACTTCACAGAAGAAGAAATATGATTGGATTGGTCAATAAATATGGAAAAATGTTCAACTTTTCTAGCAGTTAGAGAAATGTAAATTAAAACCACCCAGAGATTCCATCTCACTCCAGTCAGAATGGCAATTATCCAAAAAAAAAAAAAAGTAACAATGAAGGTTCGCAAAGATGCAAGGGGAAAAGTACACTCATACGTTGTTGGTGGAACTGCAAATTGGTTCAACCGCTATGGAAGCAGTATGGAGATTCCTCAGAAAACTTGGAATGGAACCACCAAATGACCCATTTACACACTTAAAAGACTTAAAATCAGTATACTACAGTGATGCAAGCCACATCAATGTTTATAGTAGCTCAATTCACAATAGCTAAGATATAGTGCAAAATTAGGTACCCTTGAATAGATGAATGGGTAAAAAAATAATGTGGCAGTTGTACAAAATGAAAAATTACTCACCCTTAAAGGTAAATGCAATTATGGGATTTACCTGTAAATGGATGGAACTGGAGAATATCAAGCTAAGTGAAATAAACCAATCTGATATGTGGATAGTAACACACAATAAGGTGTGTGTGTGGGGGTCGGAATAAAAGTTTATTCAATCAGACGAAGGAAAATGAAGGGAAGGAAGTAGGTAAAGAAACAGGAAAGACAGTAGAATGAATAACATTTACCTTTCCTATGTTCATATGTGAATACACAACCAGTGTAATTCCACATCATGTTCAACCACAAGAATGGGATCCTAATTAGAATAAGTTATACTCCTTGTATGCATAATATGTCAAAATGCATTCTACTGTCATGTATATCTAAAAAGAACACATTAAAAAAGTGAAAAAATGCTGAATTTAATATGAAAATTACCAGTTGTATTTAATGCAGTTTGGTTAAATAAATAATGTAAGAGCCATTCAATGTAAATTTATGCAGCCATTAAAGCTGATGATTCATATTTATCCTATTCAACATGGGATTACGTGTGAAAAATATCATGTACAAAAGAGTAAGTTTATGATATCTAATTATAATTGGATATATAAGTATCTCAATCTTAAAGATGTTTGAACAGTAATTTTCTCTAGGATGTGGACACAAGTGACTGTAATTAAAAATTTTTGCTTAGACTGTAAAATAAAATATTTATGTTAAAAATAATAATTGCATGTGAAAATCTTACCTATCATCTGCAACTTCCTCTTTGTTCTGATAACAGTGCTAGTCTTGAGTTCAGATTGACATCCAACTCCCAAGATTTATTTAGCTTTAAGAAAAAAAATGGGGGAAGGGGAGAAAACAAGGAAACTGAGTAGGATGCAAAGCAACAGCAAAGAAAGAGGTGCAGTATCTCTCAGCAGTATGTTCTGGACATTCAACATTCACTCATGTAATTTTTTGACTCAACATAAAAGGCTCATTGTGTGAGATCTCCAGATATCATACCTAACCCTGTGGTTTGCTCATGTGCATAGCTAGCATTCATTTTTGAGTGTAGATCCATCTTATCAATACCAGCCACTCATTTCTAAATAAACATCTGGACAATGACATACAGGTGTTTCATCTGACACATAACTCTTCTTGGATCTAGTAGAGTTCAACATTTAACAATTTATTGAGTTAACATTCAAGGGGGATTCAAACCTTTATATGTCCCTGGAGCTAGAGAAAAAGCCGTAGGGCCAAACATTTGTCTTTTCCTTCTAATGTCATTGAAGTCATTTGAAAAAAAAAAATCAGATTTCACTCTTTCCTACATGCCTCACATTCTAGGATGTGCTTCGATTTGCAGACACACTTAAGTGGCCAAGAGGTTTTCATGTGGCACACTCTCCAAGAATACCTTTCCCTCCTGTCATTAGCTTGAATTCCAGCTGACATCTAACCTCTGTGAACCTACCCCATTAAACAGAACACTTCCAACTTCATGTTCCTGTAGTTCTCTGCTCAGACTTTATATGAGAGACTATTTTATATTTTTATACTAGTATCAATCTCACAAACCTGGCATATAACTCCACCAATGTTTATTTCATAAATAATGAAGATAACAGCAAAAATAAATACATAAATCCAAGCAATAATAAGGAGTGATTTCAGAAGGATATTGATGGTTCGTTGTGTTGTTTTGTATGCATACACAAACAGATTTTCTTACACTCATCTTCATAGTTATGAGTTTTTAAAAGACCCTCAGAGTAATTGTGAAAGATACATTACCTTCCAAGACTTCAAACTCACTTAAGCTAAAGCATAGCAAAAAAATATAGAGAGCAAAACAAAACAAATTCACAATTCATTTGTGTTCTTAGGCTGTGGTTCTACAATCATTATCTGGCCAAGGTTCTATTCTGATGGAATGAATATTGCAAAATTTGGTCCAGAGACTCATGTAATGAAGCAAATGGTGGAGGGATCAGAAATAGGTCGTTATTTTTTTGTTTTTAAGCCGCTGGCAAACATTCTAATAGTAATAACAGTAATGCTATTTCTCTAAACAAAATTCATGATTATGAATCACCTTAGTTTGTGTTAGGAACTACTGACCACAGTCCCTGCCAGCCAGTGCTCATACATTCAAAAACACAGTAACAATTGACAGAAATCTTCAAACTATTTGTTACACAGTGATACTGCCTCTGGCTAGGACAGAAGCAAGTTGCTCTCAGGGGAAATCGCTGATGTTACTCTTTTAATTTGCAAATCACATTTCTCTGAATGATGATGAGATTTTAAATAACCTAGATAAAGCAGATCCTAGCCTACTAAGCTGAAAAATACAAGAGAAGCAAACAAAAAGACTTTTGAGCCTTTTTATCTAGTCATGTAATTGAAAAATCCGTTATCCCCCAAAGCATCTTGCAAGTGTAATATCAAAGATACAGGTACTGATTTAAAATGCCATCTAACCTGATTCCCAGTCTAATTCATCCAGGGTTTGACCTTGTGCCACCCAGAACTGAAAGGTAAGTTAAAGGTGAATGATGGCTAAGCATAATGAAGAAATATGCTTTTTAAAAACTCTCCAATTGTAACAGATGTTTCATATGATATGGCTCATTTATTTTGTCTATTGAACTGGAAGATACAAGAGTGTTGAAATATTTTACCTTTAGAATAATAAACAGCTTAGGCAGAACTTTTACATTCATATTATTATTTGTATCATACCCACAAAATGCATATTACACTGAAACCAATTAAACCACAATGGGAAGTAGTCACATTTATGAGATGACAAAATATATCAAGAGACTATTGAGTCCATCTGTCTAAACCTTTGTTGAATAATCTTTGACATAATACCATAAGTAAATCTGCCTGATTTAAATAAGAGACAAAGAGGTACAGAAAATTAAGGATAGCAAAGAAAATGTTCTTTGCTTAAAGTTGAACTCTATATTACTCAGCTTTCCATCAATGCAATAAAATACATGAGAGAGTTAGCTTATGAAGAAAAGAGAGCTTTATTTTGGCTCACAATTTGAGAGCTTCCAGTCTGTGTTCAACTGACCTCATTGCTTTGGGCCTGTGGTGAGACCGCATTCCATGGTAGGAGCATGTGGCAGAGCAAAACTGCTCATCTCATCTACCAGGAAGCAAAAAGAAAGTGGAAGAGTCAGGGGATCCAACAATCTACTTTGAGGGCATATTCCCAATTCCCAGAGGATCTTCCACTATGTCCAACATTCTAAAGGTTCCACTATCTCCCCAAAGTACCACTTAGACCAAAACTTTTGCACATAAACCTTTGGAGCCATTCAAGATCCAAACTATAGCAAGCTGCATATGCCAAGCATAGCACAATTGTAGCTCATTTATTCTTTTTTTTTTTTAGAGAGAGAATTTTTAATATTTATTTTTTAGTTCTCGGTGGACACAACATCTTTGTTGGTATGTGGTGCTGAGGATCGAACCCGGGCCGCACGCATGCCAGGCGAGCGCGCTACCGCTTGAGCCACATCTCCAGCCCCGTAGCTCATTTATTCTTATAAATAAACAGAAATGAAAATGCATGGACCTGAGGCTCCAATTTTATCATAAAGAAGCCACTCATGATTGTCCATTTTTCATCGATTTAAGGAGATAGATTCAGACACAATCAACTGTTCCATGATACCAGGCATGTACTTATGATCTTTGTCAGGTAAGATTATTAGATGCTCACTTTCTCTGTTTACACCCTAAACAACCTGTAGGAAAGTTTGACAGCATGCTGTCTGTCCTACATTTGACCAATATTGTCTTGTAAAGCAGATTGTTTCCCTACTGGGAAGAAACACTTTCTACGGTTACCTGTACAATATTTACATGACATGTCTTAATCAAAAGTGCCCTTTTCAATATGGTTGGTGCTTTGTTGGCTCTGTTCTGGGAAGAAATATTCCTCAGGTAGAAGCCTCCTCTTCCTTTTCCCAGATTCTCTTCTTAGTCCTGGCATATGTTCAGGTGAAAAGGACAATTGCTTAGCTTCTGTTAGTCTTCATACGGTTTTTCAGCTCTTCAAATAGAAAACCCCTGTCATTTTCCTAGCCACTTAAACCAGAAATCACAATTTCCCAACTAATGAGAGGGGACTCTTTGTAGATCCCAAAGTTCTGCTTCATTTAATCACATGACATGGGTTTTCTTATTTTCCTTACTGACTTTTTGCTATAGATGTGGAAAATTATGTCTCTGGAAGAAAGAACAAGTAAGATAGTTGGAGTATATGCATATATGTGTGTACGTAAATGTTAATGTATATAAAAATGACTCTGTAACAAACTCACAAACACTGAGAATCTTGCTTTCCCAAAATTTCTTACCACTCTCTGGCATTTTCTGGGAACTAGAAACTTCACTCTTCCTACTTTCTGTTCTCTGTATCTGGAATAGCCCTTTTGGAATAACAGAATTCCAAAATTCAGAAATGGCTCTGCATTTATTTGCTTAAGAATTAGTCACTAACTGAAACAGGGAACTGAGAGACATAGCTCTCAAATATAAAAATCAATTTATGTATGATTGCTTCTATAAATGTAGGATATGTTGCCTGAGACAAAAATGTGGTTATGTGTTTAAATGAACAGTACATTGTCTAGCTCCCACCCTCTCTGTTTTCTCTTGTATTCCAACAGATTTCATAGATTCAGTCTGATCTAGCTTGAACCTTTACTAAACTTACACTTCTGCCCCTTCGGATCTCAGTGTCAAAGGTCTGAAAAAGATGAAGAAGCACCAGTATAGGATAGAACATGGAGCTACCCCATGGGCTCAGAGACTGTGTTGAGTATAAGAAGTAGAAGGAAATTCCAGACCATTTCCATATTAGATATGTGGGAGAAAGGGAGCCGAACCTTTTCTTACATCCAAAATATTGTGAGAACATCAAGCGTTCATCCTCTACATCCACATACAGAAATATGTGGTATTAAAACTGCTCTTTCTCAAAAAACAAAAAGAAAAAAGAAAGAAAGAAAAAAGAGAGAAAAATAAAGAAAGAAAGAAGTTTCTTCTCTATGAAAACTATATCTCAAGTAAAAAGCTTGGTTGTGTCAAAGAGAGAAATAGGATTGTGGAGAATTTTGAGGACAATATTTATTCCAGAGGTAATTTTGGAAAAGTGGAGGCATTGAAAAAGATAAAAAATTAATGGGAGTAGAGATAAAACAATATTAAACTCAGCTTAATAACACTTTGTTGAACAGATTGTGTTTTTAAAAAAGATTAAGATAAAAGACAAGGAATTTGATCCAAAGAACATTGGAGTCAACAGAGAAATGGCAGCAGCGAAAGGAGGCCCCAGATAATACTGTGTTGCAAGAGCTGACGGACGCATGTTAAAGGAGGAGAAAACACTAAGTAGAGTTCATTGTCCAAGCTCTTTTCCATGAGAGTTAGCCTAGTTTCTGGCTTTCCATCGATTCCAGTCAGGGTTTAACCAGTAGATAGAATCGAATGAGCTCTTTCAATCAGGGACAGTTTCATGTTTGTGACCAATGCACCTGTACATATTCAGAAGGGTCCCACACTTGTAGCTTAATATTCTGTGGTCACTGTATTGAAAATATCAACAGTTTTACCTTTGAATCATTTTTTAAGTGAGGTCCAATGAGATAATAGGATACATTCCAAGGTGTTAGGACCTGGGGCTACATGTGGTCTCCCCTCTTGCCACCTCCCCTGGCTGGGTTCTTAGCTGCCCATTCATTCCTCCTCACTTCAATACCTCAGAGCCTCACTGGCCTCTCCTCCACACTCTAGCTCAATGACTCCACCACCCTCCATTCCAGTTCTGGTCTGGATAAAGAAACAAGAGGGTCAGGGTTAGGTGGTGTGTCTCATCGCTTCATGGGGCAGGGCATGACAGCTACTAGTGCCTCCCTCACCTGGCACAGCAGTTTTACTTTGTGTAGGTGAGGGCTTGGCTGGGTGGGCTGAGCCTCTTACCCATCCACATTTAGATACTGTGTTGTTAGCTTTCCATTATTGTGACGAAATACCTGACAATCAACTTAAAGGTTTATATGACTCAGATTTCCAGAGGTTTTAGTCCACGGTTGCTTGGCCTGTTGCTTTGGGGCAAGGCAGTACATCACAAGGAAGCACATGTCAAAGGAAGCTGCTCACCTCACGACAGTTAGAAAACAGAGAGAGCGAGAGGAAGAAAGGGAGAGAGAGGAAGAGAGTAAGAAAAGAAAGCTCTGTGGTTCCAAAATCCCCTCCATAGGCACATGCTCAGTGACTTAACTTCCTCTACCAAGGCCCCAAATTTTAAGGTTGCACCACCTCTTCATAGTGACATGGGGACTGAGCCTTCAAACATAGGCTTTTGATTGACATTTAAGATCTAAACTGTAATAGATAACCTAGGGAGTCATAGGGTTGAGGTCTGAAAGCCAGGCACCTGCTGTGGGTTGGGTGGCATGCCCATAAAAGGGTGTCACCGGCTTGGGTTTTCCATACTTCTCTGGATGACAAGTGTCATAATTATCTTGATAGTAAGAGGGAGAACCCTGAAGCCATAAGGCACAGCAGGTCCCTGGTAGGTCCTGGACTCCTGTGAAAGTTGGCACTCATCCTGTAAGTTCACCATGGCTTCTTCCAATCAGCTCAGTCCTAGAGATATCTGCTCTTCCTCTTTCCTGTCTTCTTGAGTCTCATTTGAGTTTCTTTTTTGGTCAGCGCCAGATATCATCCAGAAGTGAGCCATAAAAGACATGTTGTATAATGTGAGAGAGTCCACACATGAGTTGAATCCTCTGATATTTATAGTTAAAACTGGCATTATGTAATAGAAAGATGAACAGGAACATTTATGCTAATATTTTAAATTTGAATTTCATTTCTTTAAAATGGAAAACATTATTTTTTACAATTTAAATTTTTTAAAAATTTTGAGTACTATTTTTACTTAGAACACCATGTGACAAAGAAGACATCATGACAAATTGAGAAGAGACACCAAAGATATCTGAGTATGTACCTTTAATGGCACTTTTAACATACTTTTTAAATAAAAGGATCTATATTAGTCTCCAGATTATGTAGCTGGCCCTGATTTTAAGAGAGAATTTGATGTAAAGAATTGTCACCTACACATTGAAGAACTGAAAATGTAAAAAAGGAATAAGATTATCACAGAAGTGGTAAGTATAGGCAGCAGTAACTACCTTTACGGAGGGAAGAACATAAGCAAGAGACTGAAATTATCAAAATTTAGAAGCTTATGCTGAGAAAGCAGCACTTCTCAGTTGGAGCTGGACAGCTCTGCTCCAAGATGGAACCTCATATTCTGGAAATGATATGGGTCATTAACAACCAACACACCACCCCCAACTAGATACTGAATTTGATGCTTCTCACATTCTCTTGCAACTCTTCTCAGTCTCCTTGTTCTGACAAGGTGTGGGAAATAAAGAGAACAGAACAGAAACAAACAAAAACAACCAAACCCTGAAGATCTTAAGTGTGAAGATAAAAAAGGTAAGCATTGTATGAGGTGGTCCAGCCTGCACTATGTAAATTTCCCATCCCTGTTTTATTATGAATGACCTAAACCTGATTTCCTACTTAAAAATACAGTTTCTTGAGATGTGTAATACTGTGATTGATACTGGGACTGAATTTTATAATTGGAGCATGGTTATTGCTAAAACTCTCACAGCAAACTTAAGAGAGTTCTTGGAAAATTCTTAAGTAACTGGGAACCTGGCTCTGGGAATTTGGTCCATATTATATTGATAAACTATATTCCTTATACTCATAAAACTTATACTATGATTAGAAATTTAGAAATACAAGTAGAAAGGTATTTTAGTTAGAACAGACTTGATACTCTGAATGACACCAGAGCAACATCTTAACATGTTTTGCCTTCTTGCAAATTCACAACTAGCCACTTGGGGGAAGGCTTAAAGAGATCATGCGCCTGAACTGAGGATGTACCTCAGCTCATCTCAATATGTCCTTAGAGAATAATTAATCCCAATTTTCTTGCAACTGGCATTTTAACTTCAACAGTGTACTTCATCAGCACCTGACTATTAAAACCCTGTGGGTTGACACTCCCATGGTGTCAATTCTTCTCTGAAATAAATATATCTCCTCCTATCTTCAAAATCAGCGATGGACACAGTCACATCCCTCTCCTTTCCTAAAATGGGTCACAAAAACACATTGCATCTCAAGTGGTCATATTAAACTCTGTTTCCCAGTTCAGACAGGAGAAAACAAGACATTGCCCCCTGAAGGGAAAATTACCCTCTTGAACCACACAGAGGTTCTGTTGGCATTTGTGGGGGCCACACAAACACAAGAGATGAATCTAAGCCATGGCATTTTATGAGAAATTAACAATGTTCTAAACCAGGAATTCTACCTAGAATCAAATATAACGAATCAATTTTTCAGTGTATTTTTTCTCAAAAGAATTTCCCCAAAATAATATTTCATTATACCTTATTATTTTTGGAGATCTTATATAAATTAAATCTAGGTTTATAAGTGAGATATCAATTAACATAAGAATCAATTTAATGGTAATTTAAATAGCTAACTGTTATAATTTTTGCATAATGATGTGGCCTCTGGGCTTGAAGTCCTAATCATGTCTAATTAATTTAAAGGATGTTACTTTTTATTATCATTGAAATTTCTGACAGGTGATAAAACATTTAGGGTTGCCATCACAAACTTTTTACATCAGCTCTACTGTAAGTTGACAAGCCATAGATCATCCCTCTGAAAATGGCTATTTAGGAGAAAAAAAAAACTCAAATACATTTTTAAAGTTATAGCAGGGAACTGCTATTTTACTATGAAAAGGAAAGCAATTCTATTCACTAAGATAATAAAAGAGTTGACATTTTATTTTCATGATCTCAATAGCTCTAATCAACCTTCATAAGAAATAATCAATTTCAATTTCAGAAAATAATCTTTACAACCTCTTGAGTTTATATAGTACCTATATTTCCAGAAACATTAACATACTTTCCATTGTCGATATAAAAAGAAAAGCTTGATCTTTTGAGGCTCAGATAGCAAGTAAATCTAACTGCAAGAGGATTAGCTAAAGGGCCTGTCACTTCTTTAAAATAGAACATTAAAACATCTACCATTAAAAGAATTCCCAGAAATGTAAAATAATGTGAAGAAAATTATTCTTTGGAGATTATAGATTCTATGCCTGTAGAAAAACCAAACTCAAAGCACAGAAAGCAAAATAGATAAGTCTAAAGCAGATATAGGGTAACACGCAATTCAAGCAATGATGGAAAGTGGAAGAGTCCAGCCAGCATGACCCCAAGATCTGTACTACAGTGCTGTTCTTTCAAAAGGAAAGAAAAGAATTATTTTACAAATCCCCAGGAGGGATTTTATGTAAGATAAGTACAGTCAGAAAACGGAGTGAGCAGTGAGTAGCTATAATCTGAAGGTCAGTCTGCTGGGCAGCATTTGTGAGGATGAGGGTACAGAGTGGAGGAAGAACCATGAAGGAAGCCCTACCCAGAGCAGTAGGACAAAGCCGTTAGGAACATGCACTCAGGCTCTGGCTGTGGCACCTTAGGCAGGTTGTTCAATTTGGTGTGTGCCAGCTAACTGCGCTGTAAAATGTGCCTGGTGCAGCACCTACTTGAGTGGTTTTGCTGACGTTTAACAAGTTATTACATAAAAGTGAAGTACTTAAGGAGAGCTGTGTGTTCTTACTATTATTATGTTTTTGACTAATCCATTTAGTATAGCCCACGAACTTCTGGAAATCTCTGCTTGCAACCTGCAGTAAAAACATGCTTTAAAACCATAAAAACAATGCTCTCTTAACTTTGGAGTCAAATGTGATCTGCCTAGATTCAGGATAAGTGTAGACTCATGTCTGAAAGAAAATAGAAGCAATTTATGGTGGCAACAAAGTGAAAAAACTTGGCAGAATATTGGAAGTTCTTGGACTGCCAACTTCCTATTATTGTAAGCCTTTAGGATCACTAAACACACACACACACACACACACACACACATACACACACACTCACACACACACACACTCACTCTCTCTCACACACACATACACATACACACAAACTCACACACATTCACACAAACAAGATGTTTGGTGTCACGTCAAGGCCAAGTTCAAATGCCACTTTTACCACTTCCACTTGTTTGTGGACAGGATAGTCCGCCAATTTTCAGTCACCTCATCCATGAAACAGAAACGATGTTTTAGTCCATTTGTGCTGCTATAACAAAGTACCACAAACCAGATACTTCATAAAGACCAGAAATTATTTTCTCCCAGGTCTGGAGGCGGTGAAGTCCAAGATCAAGGTCCTGGCAGCTTTGGTGTCTGGTGGAGGCCCAGTCTCTGCTGACAAGAGGGTGCCTGTTGCGGTGTCCTCTGGAGAGAGGGAACTCTGTGCTTTCACAAAGCAGAGGAGTCAAACTACAAAAGGTGAGTTCCTAGGCTAGTTTTAGCCAGCCCTTTTATAAGGTGCTAATCCATTTGTGAGGGTAGAGCTCTCATGACTTACTTCCCCAAAGGTTCCACCTCTTAATAGCATTAATTTTCAACATTCAAATCTAGGGGACATTCAAATCAGAGTCCATGATACTACCTAATTCACAAAACTTTTGTAAATAAATGAGTGAGTATATTAAACTCTTATCAGAATATCAGACCTGTCAACCATGAAACCTTGATTACCTTCTTTTCCCTTTTCTGTGCCTCAATTTTATCATCCTTAAAAGAGAAAAGTCAATGCCCAAAGTAAGATAATATTAATGCTGATTATTTTTCTATTTTTTTTGAGGTACTGGAGATTGAATCCAGAGTCTTGTACATGTTAGGTAACCCCTCTACCACTGAGCTACATCCCCAGCCAAATTTTTCTAATTTCTCCATTGTCTTTTTGAGACTTTTGCTGCGGAAGTGCACATTTATTTGGCCCACAAAGTTATGTTTAAAACAGCAGCTAAACTTAGATTATCCTGTGGGTAGAAAAATTCCAGAAAGCCATCCAAGATGAAAGACAGTTGCAATCATAAAGGAAAATCACAAGAAACAGCCTTTTAGGCTTTAATTATCTCAGAGGACATTGTTTTTCTTCTCAGAAGAATGAAACCCTATGTAACCCGTGACTTGCAAAAAGTATGCTTTCTAGGAAAAACATGGAAAGGAAGCCACAGAGAATATTTCCACCTAAACTATAACTAAGTAGGGATTTGTATTAAAAAAAAGTGGAAGAACAATTAGAGTCCAAAAAATAAATAACAATATTATGTACAAGAAATATATTTCTTCTCAGTGTTTGTGGTTCAAGATAAAAAGTTTCTTCTTCACTTTCAGAATTGGACTTTGAACAACTGCATATGAACAAAGTCTAGGCAGAGAACGTTTTATAATTAACGTTTTGCTCAGGATAAGTAATGCCTGACCTGAGGGCTTCTGTAATCCTCTTCAGATCCCCTGGCAGAAAGTTTTAGCTGCCCAAACTTTTTCTGCTGACTCAAGTCAGCCTCACGGGTAGCCACCATTCAACTCTGTCAAACTAAGTGACTTCCCCACCAGGGCATGACCAGACCAGAAGGTATCAAAGTAGGGGACTCAAAGGAGATAGTGGGTAAGACTGAAACCACCTTGCTGGGAACCATCCTCTCTCTTCTCCTCTCCAGCTTTATTCACATGGCTTTTACCTCCCTAATAGCCCGGGGTTGAATTGGGCAACACACCATGTGGGTGCTCAGCAGAGGTGAGAGTACCGAAATGATGTGGCACAGGCTATCACAATTCATGCAGAGGAAAAAGTGCTCACTTCATAATTTACCCAGAAAACTGAATGGACTACCATGGCATTACCAATCCTGTTGGTCTGTTATTTAGGGCTGCAGTGATTCCTGTTTCAATAGGCTCCAAAATTGGAAGTTGTCCAAGTTGCTCTATATAAAATTTATTTTGAGAATTTATAAATACTTTAATGCTCAGGCCACATCCAAAACCTGTTAAGTTTGAATCTCTTGGGGCATATTTTAAAAAGCTGTCCAGGTGATTCATATATGCAGACAAGTTTAAGAACCAGAGTTCTTAATGGCTCCTTGCCTCTACTTTATTATCTTCATTGTTATGGTTTAGGTATGAGGTGCCCCTCCCAAAAGCTCATGTGTGAGACAATGCAAGAAAGTTTAGAGGTGAAATGATTGTGTTATGACAGCCTTAACCTAATTAGTGCATTAATTCTCTAATAGAGATTAACTAGGTGGTAATCATGGGTAAGTAGGGTATGGCTGGAGGAGGTGGGTAGCTGGGGGACATGAATCTGAGATTTATATTTTATCTCTGGTAAGCAAGAGGTTCTCTCTGCTTCCTGGTTGTCCTGAGCTGTGTCCCTCACCAAACTCTAACTCTATGTTCTGCCTCATGCTGGGGACCAGAGCAAAGTTACCAGCCATCTATGGACTGAGACCCCTGAAACCCTGAGTGTCAAATGAATTTTTCCTCTTCTAAAATTGTTCTGTCTAGGTCTTTTGGTCACAGCAATGAAAAAGCTGACTAAAACACTGGTGTTATGTCCTCCTTGTTATTCAAGAATAAAGAAATTCACCTCCAAAATATTCTTTAGATGTCTCGCATTCCCTAGGGCACTGGTCTCAGAGAATGGACTGCAGACCAACAATATAACTTGGCTTGCTTGTTAAAATACAGATTCTAGTCTCAACTTGAGACTTACTAAATCAGACTGGATGAGGGGAAGTAATTTGTATTATTAATATTTATAACAGAAATATTAAAGAATTTTAAATTGGAGAACCAGTAATCTCCAAAATAAAAGGCAAAAATCTCAGCATGGTAAGAAGGTACTCCCTGGTGTAATCTTTACCTGCCATTTCTGCTCTGTTTTGCTGAACCTTCTCCACTTGGCTCTCTTCTCAACATCCAGTGCTCTACCAAACTCAAGGTTTTCCTCTCAACTTGTTACTCCCTTCACCTGGAATATATTTAGGCAAATTACTTAAGTTCTCTGAACATGTGTTCTCATCTGTAAAATGTGGATTATAATTGGAGTTGTTTGAAGATTAATATGAATAATTAATTTAAAATTGTCTAGCTTTGGGTCTGGTTCAAAGCAAATGCTTACTATCGTCCATTCATTAATTCTAGAACTTGTAATGGTAGAAAGTCTGTGTGAACTCTGCTATATGATGCTAAAGAAGCTCTGACTGCAGAGCCTCTGCCTGAACACAAGAATGACAATCCTACTACACTAGAGTAAGCATATTTGCAATATGAAAAAAAAAGTGGGGGGAGAAATTGCTGTACTCAGGATTGCACAGGCCACCCATCAAATATACTAAAAAAATAAAATAAAATAATCCCTCCAAAAAAATGGGATGCCTGATCTCCTTAGCTCCAAGGCAGCTTATTCAAGAGTGAAGTTTTAAGACTGAATAAATAAATGCCCATATTAAACACTAGGTTAAATTCAGTCCCTGGCCTAAAGGTCCTTGCAATCTAAAGGAAACAGCATACACAGATGGACACGTGCACAAGGGGGAATTTATAAAGTTATTTTTTCAAAGCTTTGTTATTTTCTCACTGCATTCAATATTATTGACTGATAAGGAGAAAGTGACAAGGGGAAATTTTTTCCTGGTCCTTATGTATCCCACATATTTATTTAGTTTTCATCTCACACATATCAACACTAATTTGCTATTGTGTCTGTTGTTTTGTATGCCTGTAATCAATCACTGAATCTGAGTTTCTTGTTTTTGATGATGATGATGATGACGATGATGACGACAAGGAGGAGAACTGACAGATTTTGAGCATTTATTAGGTGGCAGACACCTAAGTCCTTTAAATATGTTATATAATATATAGGGCATCAGTTTGAGAGAAACATGCCATTTTGTCTGGTTAGAAATGGGAAACAAAGATAAGCTATTGAACTTGTCTTAGGCTTTTTCTGCTGAAGGCTACTACCTGTTTAGCCCTAAGATCCAAGCTCCTAACTATAATATGATTTACATCACCTCTAGCAATACTGGTTTGATTATTTCCATCCAAAAACTGATTTAAGTATAGGAAACTCCTAATCACCAGAGGAAATCACTTCCTTAACATGTGGAGACCTGACATTTGCCAAAGGCCATAGATCTGCCCTGGCTAGCGTTGGTCTAGATATCAGTACACACCAGATAGGCTGCTTCTTCCCAAAGCCCTCCAATAACCCATCACAGTCTGCTCAAAAGAAACACAGTTCCCATTCCCCTTTGGGTGTCTTTAAATTGGATTGAGAAGTTGGTTTGGAATTGCTCAGAATAGGAGTTACAGTTGGCAATACCATGGCAATACCCCTTCATATTTGGTGAATTATTATATATAAATTTTAAGAAACTCTTCAAACCCCTGAAAAGCAAGAATATGATGGGATCTTACTTATTTTGTCTTACATCTTACATTACTACTCTCTGAGAAACCCATAAAAATGGCCATAGAACTGACAATTTTTTTTTCAAACAAATTAATTTCAAAGAATTTTCTTTGCACTTCCTATTTATTCAACATGAAGACTGAAAAGTCCAAGTTGACTAAGCTGTGGCATTTTAAATAGCTTAAAATTTAGCAAAGAATTATGTTTATACAATTAACCATACCTAATGTGATAATTTCTTTTTAAAAAAATATTTATTCTTAAGTTTTAGGTGGACACAATATCTTTATTTTACATTTATGTGGTGCTGAGGATTGAACCCAGTGCCTCATGCATGCTAGGTGAGCACTCTACCACTGAGCCACAACCCCAGCCCCTAATGTGACAATTTCTATAATGATGCATAAGACAATGTCTATAATATCACAGTAAAAAAGGAAATTCCCAAGAAGGAATTTCCAAGATTATAAACAATAACATATTAATAACATAATAAGAACTTAACATGAGATTAGTTTTTATTTTATTTTTAGAATATCATTATGATTTTGTCTTGTAAAGGTGAGAATAGAGTATCTGAGGTAGAAGAATGAAACAATTCAGGTTTGTTCTGATAATCCAAAGGGTTACACTGGAAACAATGGGTAAATGTTGTAAGGAACAGGAAATGTAAGAGATTGTCAACACAATTATTAGCAATAAGGCAGAGGTTGATGGATCATCACTTGGCAGTAATGTTGTAGGGAAAATTCAAATATCAGATGATAATTGGTGAGATAAATTCATAAAATTTATAAGCCCAAATTTTGCTAGGTGCTACATCAAAGGAACATGCAAAATCCCAATCTTCAAGGGAACACCCAATTTTTCATGACTCTTAGATTAATAATATTGTACAGCACACTCCAGCTTGGGAAAGACAATTTTCTCATATTATCACACCTTGAGTTCCCTGGACTATTTGTTATCCATTTCCTTAGGCAAGAGAATACAAATACCGGCAACCCAAAACAGAGTTTCTCAGCTGAGAACAATTTACATCAAAATAAAAATAAAACAACAACTGAAAAAGAAAGCACCCTATAATCTAATCCTGCTCAGTTCCTCCATTTGGATTCTTTTGGCTACCTGATCACTTTAGAATATATATAATGTAAATGTAGCATTATTTCCATGGTCTTGTAATATACACCATTCTCATGAGAAGAGGCATTGCTTTCTTTCTTGTTCAGCTGTTTGTTAAAATGCCTACTCTAGCTTACCATTCAGAAGCTGATAATCATTTAAAGACCCTGAATGCTTGGTCTGATTAGGAATTTCTAAGATTACTCCCTGAATGCTTGGTCTGATTAGGAATTTCTAAGATTACTAACAATAATAACATATTAAAAACTTGTAATAATAACTTATATGAGATAAAAGAGTTTTCATTTTATTTTTAAAATATCAGTATCATTTTTGTCTTGTAAAGGTGAGGATAAAGTATCTGGTTGAGTACTGAGTATAATGAGGTTTACATTATTTCTGTGAAGAAAGGATCTTGAATCCATGAGTTTATAATCTGGATTGACACTAGAGCTTTCAGGAGAGGGACTGGAAGATGTGGCCACCTCTACCTTTCCCATATCAGAATGCCAGACCCTGGGCACAGTTTTAAGTATATTTACAACCTTTGAATTCTGTTTCCTAGAGGCCTTTTTAAGCTACACACTGATAATCCATCATTTTAATTTATTTTCTTCTACTTGTTCTAGAACTATTGGTTTACTTATAATCTCATGTTTGCTTGTTTGTTTGTTTGTTTTTTATTTAATTTTCATTTGTCCAAATAGGAACAATTACATATTGATATTTCAGGAAAAAAAACATATCATTCTACCAACCTTATTCTAATTATTAAAATCAACAAAATAAATCATGTCCTAAATTAATTACTGCTATTTAAATGACAATCATCAATTTTTTTGCACTTTATATCATCTCTTATGTAAGTATCATTTAGGAACCATCACCTTCCACAAAATCAACCTTTTCCAATTAATAATAATAATAATAATAATAATAATAATATTTACTTGTATATTCAGTAGTATCATATTTTAAAATAATTATATCTAGTAGTAAATCGTGAGCCTGATTTCTCACAATTTGACTAGTAGAATCCATTTCAGTTAGCAACTTTGTCAATCTTGCCCTGACATTTAAAACCTGTCCTTGCTTTCACTCACTTAACTCCTTTATAAAATCCCATTTCAATGATAAAGGTATCGGAAGAATGGAAAAAAAATGATGAGAGATATCTCCAACGTACTTGAAATTGAGAGGCAGACAGATTCACAACCTCTCAGAAGCAACTCTGCATTTGTGGATGTGGCGATGAGGAACCAGCAAATCAGCCAATTTATGCTTTAATGCCCTGAAAAAAACAAACAACAACAAACAAACAAACAAAAACCACACACACACACACACACAAAAAAAAAAAAAAAAAACAGGACTTTGAGATGCTCTGTTTCAGGAAGGTGTAAGCAGGACCAACAAGTAGATTAGTTGAAATTTCACATAAAAAAAACTGGAATATTAGATACCTTCATTCATCCAATAGAGTGGGTTCAACATGTGGACAATCACCCTGTTAAACCAGAAGGAGTTTGGGCAGAAACGGGAGCACTGAGGGAGCTAAATGGCTAAGTGAAAATTTTTATATCCTGATGTTGAGAATGTTAGCCTCTTCTCTCTTGGCCCGGAACCTACAGTCATTCTTATTCTTCTCAGGTGAAACTTTATGGGATGTCTCTTTGAGAAAACTAACCTCTCCAAAGGAAAAGACCTAATAATAACCACTCTGTCACTTAATAATGAGCTCTCTGTGTAATGATCCTAATATTCCCATTTCTGTTTACCTCCTTTGTGCTTCCCACTTTACTATGAACAGGCATGGATGCATAAATAAGCATTTGAGGAAGAGACCAAAATAAACGCATATGGGGAAAAAAATAAAAAAGAAAGAAAATGGTCAAAAGAAACAGAAGAAAACTTCAAAACAAAAAATGTAAGAGTCTCAAAGAAAAGGAAAGATATTGCATTTATGAAACAAGAATAGGAAGTCAAACAGAAACAGTTACAGCCATTATGGAAAGCAGTATGGAAAGTTCCTCAAAAAATTAACCATAGAATTACCATGATGTCCAGTAATCACACTATAAAGGAAATGAAATAAATATGTTGAAGACACCTACATTTCCATCTGCAGCGCTTTTCACAGAAGCCAAGAAATGGCGACAATCTAAGTATCTATCAACTGATGATTGGACAAAGAAAATGTGTCACATGTAAACAATGGAATAAAAAGAACAAAATCCTGTCATTTGTGACTCTGTGGATGGAACTGGAAACCATCATGTTAAATGAAATAAGCCAGGCACAGAAAGATAAATACCACATGATCCCACTCGTACGTGGAATCTAGAAAAGTTATCTCACAGGGACTGAGAGTAGACTGATGGTTACTGGAGTACCAGGGAGTATGGGTGATAGAAATTTTGGTCAATGGGATACTAAGGTATAGTAGACAGGAACAAGAAGTTCTGGCTTGCTAATGCCTAACAAGGTAATTATAGATAATAATAATGTACTGTACCTTTCAAAAAGGATTTTGAAAGATTTTTTAAAATATCTTTATTTTGTTCATTTATTTTTATGTGGTGCTGAGGATCAAACCCAGTGCTTCACATGTGTGAGGCAAGTTCTCTGATACTGAGCCATGACCCCAGCCCTGAAAGGTTTTACCATTAAAAAATTATAAATGAATTTAATCTGAAATAAACTTTGCATACATATGTTAAAACATTTCAGAGTAAACTATCAATGTGTATAATTTTATGTGTCAGTTAAAATATAAATTTAAACACTAAATATCATTGGTCTTAGGGTATAGCTCAGTAGTAGAGCACTTGCTTAGCAAACAAAAGGCCTTAGGTTTATTCCCTAGCACTAGAAAAAAATAATAACAAAATAAGAGAAACACTCAGAAATTCTGAGAGGAGTTTCTGAAATTAAAAAAAAAAGAAAGAAAGAAAAGTAGAAAATAAGGATGGAGAAATCTCAAAGAAAGTAAGGCAAAGCAAAAGTCTAGAGATCTTCTTTAAAAATAATTTAAAACTCTGAATATTTAGAATTCTGAAATGAAAGAACAGAAAAACAGGAGGAATAAAATGTATGAAGAAAAGGAGAAAAAAATTCTAGAGCTTAAGCTTTGAAAATGAAGACCCTATTGAGTGAATACCATGATGATACATTCATACACACATATGTTGAGCCACATTATTATGACATTATGACATTTCAAAAAACTAAGGATAAAAAGAATTTAAAACTAATGAGAAAAAACTTACAATTAATTTCTAATGAGAAAAAATACAAAATGCTCTAAGAATTAGAATGGCATCTGACATTTCAATAGCCACATTGGCAATTAGAAGACAATATAAAAATACCTTCACAACCTGAGGAAAAGTTTTTCTATTTTAGACTTTACTTTCCAGCCAGATTCTAACCAAATATGAGGGTGGAAATAAATATTTTTTTACAGAAGTTAAAGATCTAAAATATATACTACTTGCCACAGGCATCATTTTCTAGGAAGCTACTGGAAGATATGCTCCAGAGAAACAAGGGGGAAAGAAAGACTATTATATGAGAAAAGAAATACACACATAGGATGCTTGGTGTATATCTCTATGTCACAATGGTAATACTAAACATTGTATTAACCAAAAATTTGATCTAATCATCATAGGAAGAAGGTAGAGAAAGTATTAATGGAATAGTAAAAGTAGCTAAATCCTAAGCTCCCCTAACAATAAATCTAAAACAACCTCTAAAACTAAAAAGCATATAGATAGCCACATTAATGTATTACTCAGAAATATGAAAGTTATACCAAAAGGAAGAGTTAAAAAAAGTTAAAATTAATACTTCTTGAGTATGAATCAGAGTTAAGGGAAGTGCCAAATTTCATTGCTATTTTTTTTAATTTTTATTATTAGTTGTTCAAACCATTACATAGCTCTTGACACATCATATTTCATACATTTGATTCAAGTGGGTTATGAACTCCAGTTTTTTCCCCTGTATACAGATTGCAGAATCACATCGGTTATACATCCACGTTTTTACATACTGCCATACTAGTGTCTGTTGTATTCTGTTGCCTTTCCTATCCTCTACTATCCCCCCTCCCCTCCCCTCCCCTCCCATCTTCTCTCTCTACCCCATCTACTGTAATTCATTTCTCTCCCTTGTTTTTTTTTCACTTTCCCCTCACTTCCTCTTATATGTAATTTTGTGTAATAATGAGGGTCTCCTTCCATTTCCATGCAATTTCCCTTCTCTCACCCTTTTCCTCCCACCTCTCGTCCCTGTTTAATGTTAATCTTCTTCTCCTGCTCCTGCTCTTCCTCCCTGATCTGTTCTTAGTTGCTCTCTTTATATCAAAGAAGACATTTGGCATTTGTTTTTTAGGGATTGGCTAGCTTCACTTAGCATAATATGCTCTAATGCCATCCATTTCCCTGCAAATGCCATGATTTTGTCATTTTTTAGTGCTGAGTAATACTCCATTGTGTATAAATGCCACATTTTTTTTATCCATTCATCTATTGAAGGGCATCTTGGTTGATTCCACAGTCTAGCTATTGTGAATTGTGCTGCTATGAACATCCATGTAGCAGTATCCCTATAGTATGCTGATTGCTATTTTTTTAACAAAATTTCTACAGAAAAGTATCCTGCTAATTGCCCACTAAAAAACAATATCAGTAACTCAGTAGTGAGAAACAGAAAAAATATCTTTTTTAACCTTAGAAATGGATTTTAATAAAGATATTTTAAATATCTAGATATATTTTTATTAAAGTTGAGGGAACTATGTTCATTGTCTCTCTTTAATATCATACTAGAGATTTTAGGCAACCCATAAAAAATAAGTAAATATTATAGAGATGGATAAGGAAGAGATAATCTTTTTTCATTTTCAGTAGGTGACAATATTGTCTATGCAGAAATTCAATAGAAAGTCTAATTAAATCTTTGAAATAAATGAGATAATTTATCAAGATTTCTGAATAAAATGTCAGAGAAATTTTCTGTCTCATGGCCTTGACACTCACTATTTCCTCTGCCAGAAGGGACCTCCCCACAGGATACCTGGGGAACTTTCTTCCTCATGGTATTCATGTTTCTGCTCAGAAAGACCTTTTCTGAATTGTCATGATCCCCAGATCATGTATTTTTCCCATTGTACCATGATTTTTATTAGTAGTATGTATGAATGCCTGTTATTAGACATCTTACCTTGTAACACTATGAGCTCCTAGAGGGAGAGATGTTGTGTCTTGTTGATTGCTGTATCCTCAACAACTACTACAGTGGTTGACATAGAGCTGAGGCCAAATCAATCTTTGCCAAATGAAATACATGACTTAATGATGAGCATGCAACATGGATGCCAGCAATAACTGATTAGAAATAGAATTGTCTCAAAATTGATTGTGCAAAATCAAAAACCTCAACCCAACAATATATTTAGTACAGATGTTTAATGTCTTTATGGAGAGATCACATTTTGTTTTGAAAATTTTTACCAAATTTCTAATTAAATAATGGAATGTATCATGCTCAGCTCTCATGCGCAGGAACAAACATTGCATGAAATTCCAATGTAAATCCTTTTGGGATCTTTCGTGTAACCTGCCAAAATAATTCTAAGATTCACTCAGGAGGCATAAAGGACTAAAATACATAAGATATTCCCTATGAAAAAGAGAGGTAGTACCCTGCATGGTCAGATAAGAAATATGTATTAAAGACAGAAAATTAAAACAGTGGAGTATTGGTGTAAATACATAAATAGAGTAGGACAGAATGTTGAAAAACAGGACCACCTTTGAAAGAGATTATGTTCTTCCAATCTGGGGAAAGAATGGATTTCGTCAATATGGGGCGTTGAGAACAAGATGGCTTTCCAAAATATAAAGTAAAAAATCTTTGTTTTAGCTTGAATGCCCTTAATAGCAGACCCAGGATAAGAATTTGAGTGCAAGTTATAGTTATTTGGCAGGGAACTTTTCGAAGTTCAAGTAGAATAAAGTCAGAAGGGTACAGAGAAAAGTCTACAAATGGTGTGTGAATGAATAGATTACTGAAAACATGTGTCATATTCCTCAGGATTGTTCCCTAGAGGCTGGGAAAATGTCGCATTTATCCACGGAGTCCTTTGCTTTTGGTTGCCCCAGAAACATTACTTCCTTATACCTGCTTAGGACCCAGGTCCCTTTCTTGCGTCAAAGACAGCTCCCTAGGCAAAGAGGAGATGCAGAGACCATGACAGAGGCAACTTGAAAGAAGCCCCTGGGGTTCAGAGGGCTCAGGGAGATTAGGACGCTGGTTGGGGTATCAGTAGCATTGGCAACACACACCACAAACAGCAAAGCCAAAGTAAGGTTCGGAGATATAAAAAAATCTAGATGTGGAAAATATAACTTTTAAAACCATTGGAAGAAAATATTGGAGAATATGTTTAAGAAATCATAGCAGGAAGAATTTCTTAACACATCAAAGCACAAATGATAAAATATTACAGTGCTAAACTTAATTACATAAAAATGTAAAACATTTGAATAATTAAAGATATAATGAGAAGAATGAATGTGCAAAAAAACAGATTAAACAAAGGTAAAGCATTTGTATTTCTAATATTACAAAAATCCTCCAAAATGACAAAAAAAAAAAAAAAGCTGATCTGATAGCTTTGGCTAAATTTTATGCCCAAAAATGTACATAAAATTCACAGGTCAGAAACAGTCATTTTTAAAGCACTCAATCACATAAGTTGTATTTGTCATGATAAGCTAGATAACTACCTCAAACAGTCTTTCAACCTTACTAAGTACATACAGCAAAGGTCTATTTCTCACTAATATTCCACGTCCCCTTGCAAATCCATTAGGGTTTTCTTCAAGGCCCCAGCTACTAAAGCAGCCAACACTGCAAAATATTACCAGTCACTACAGCAGAGGGAAAGAGAGTCCTGGAGGGCTTCTCTTCAGAAATAATTCTCTGGCCAAAACAAGTGACACAACCCACCAATTCAAAAGATGTGCATTCAGACGTATTTGGTGAACAACCTAAATGAATATCACCTATTTATCAGGGAAAATTCACATCAAAAAGTCAACTATTATTTCATGCCTACTGCATTGATAAACATGTTACAGTGGGGCAATATGTGTGCTCATGAGGATGCAGGGAAACAGTGGCTCACATACTAGAGGTGAGAGTACAATACAGTGTGACACTTCTGGAGAGCACTTCATCAGTGTCTAATAAAGGCAACAATGTACAACGCACACACCTGAAACCTAGAGATTCTAGTTCTAAGAACATTATGTAGAAATCTCAAGTATTTATATAAAAAGGTACAAGGAGATTATTGTGACATTGTTTTTTATATAGTAAAAATTTAGAAATACCTTTATTGTCCATTCATGGATTATTAAAAAGTACTATAATACTCATGGGGTAGAATAATATTCAATGGTAAAATAAATAGCATCAACCAATAGAGATCTCAAACCTGTAATAATAAGGTAAAGAAGCAAACAGAACAGTACTGTGTATCTTTAGATACCAACTATGTAAATTAAAAAAATATATAAAACAGCTCAATATATGGTTGATGCATATATTTGTGGTAAAGGGTAAAATCATGAGTTGAATACACAGAAAGAAAAGAAAAGAGGGCTTAAGAGGGGAGTGTAAAGGACTTTGACCTTATCTATAATAGTTCTACTGTATTACCTGTTTAGCTCATAAGGCTGTCCTGAATCAACTATGACTATACAACAATGTTGTCTCAAATGAGGGCGATATGTCATTCACACAGGTGCTATAAACAAGACCCTCTGTACCTGTTTGTTTATAGTGTGGTTCAGGCTTTTGATTTTGGTCTTCAAAATTTAAAGTAAAATGAAAGGCAGAATAATAATGATAGAATCCTAGTCTCAGGAATGAGAGTACAAAAAAAAAAAAAAAAATCAGGAGGCAAAGAAGTGGACATAAGAAAGAAGAACTGCTTAGGTAGATAAAAACCAATGGAGACCTGCTCTAAGATACAAAGGCCTGAGAGCTGATCGGAGACAATTGCTGCCACAATTACAACTCCCTGGTAATTAGCATAATTTTATCATCTCCCTATTTATCTTGAGCCATCAAAACATGGCCACTTAGAGTATTCTGGATGCTTATTTTTTAGGAATCGACCTTGATGTCCTGAGCAGAGGGCACAACTATGAAAATAAAAAGCAATTACAAACTATTTAGTGGTTAGCATGAGCTTTGCAGTCCCAGAGTCTGCAGAATGAATCCAGCTCAGCCACTTCACGGCTGAGCAATTTCAAGAAGGCGTTTGCCCTTTCTAAGTATTAGTAATAATACTGCTTCTATATTATTATTATTATTATTATTATTATTATTATTATTATTTAGGGATGATAATATTTTCTAATTTCTCATATTGTACAAATTAAAATTGATCATTCTTTCAAAGCTTCTTGCTTTGAGTGCCTCACTCAAAGTTAATAGTACAATAACAGATATTGTTATTATTTCACTTCATCATGTGAAACCATTGTCTTTTCCAACATTTTGTGTAATCTGAGAACATGACCAATATTATCAGGCAATGTTTTGGGAGATATATTTTTGTATCTCAAATATATCATTGATCTGTGTCTGCTAATTTGTTCACATTTGAGTAGTGAACTGGATTGTCTGATATTTTAGTCAGCTTTTAAGCTGCTGGGACTAAAAAGACTTGACCAGCACAATTTTAAAGGAGAAAATGTATTTGGAGATTCATGTTTTCAAAGGTCTTAGTCCATAAACAGTCAGAGCTCAATGTGAGATAGAACATCATGGCAGAAGAGTGTAGTGGAGGGAAGTGGCTCACATGATGATCAGTAAGCAAAGAGAGAGAGACCACTCACCAGAATCAAAATATATACCCCAAAGACATGCCCCCAAGGACCAACCTTCTCCAGCTACACCCTATTCACTTACTTCCCATTCAGTTAATCCCATCATGAAATTCATTCACTAGTTGTGTTAAGGCTCTCATAATCCAATCATTTGTTTTATAAACCTTCTTGCATTACCTCACATATGAGCTTTTGGGGGACACCTAATATTTAAACCATAACACATGATCACTACTCTTAGCAATTTCTTCTACAATTACAAATGCACAATCCATCCACAAGATTTTACAAGGACCTGCCAGACAGGACCAAAGTGACTCCACCCTGTGTCCATAACTGGAGGGCCAATCAAAGCAAATATAGGCAGAATGTGAGAAGATGAGAAGAAAGAATCAGGTACTCCATGAATGCAAAAACAAACCAAAGTGGAAGACTTTTGAATTCTTGACCTCAATTCATTCCCTAAGTTCAGTTGTATTCTTATATTTGAGTTCCATGTGAGACACCAAATTCCCAATATCCACTCATATTCTTACTTTTACTATTTTGAACTGGTTTTCTGTTACATATCACCCACAGAGTTCTGGTTAATACAAAGTGAATGCAACACAGATAATTAGAGCTACTTTCCTACTTGTTCACGGCTTGCAAATAATAGAAAGATGGCTTTCCACTCACTAACAGAGACTGGAAAAAACATTCCATTTATTTACAAAGCTATGCTATACATGTAGCTCATGAGTTGAACATAATTGGAAAATTTAAGAGAAGATTCAGAAAATAGCCTATAAATGAGTAAGGAATGTGTCTGTGGATTGTCATCTCATCCAATTCCATTTATTTAGACATCATAAAAGCACTTATAAAATAAGACAGTTCTCCTAGATTGAAAAAAAGGTAACAGAGAAATGACATGACTTGGCCTAAATACAGTTAAATAATACAAGGAGACAGAATGCAAATGAATATATTTTGTGTGGGGAATAGATATGCTGCTAATTGTGTTCACTTATTATCATAGAAATGACATGTTTTCAGCTTTAGTTATATGCCACCACAGTTAATAATTGAAACACAAACACATGAAACAGTAATTTAGTGGAAGACTTTGTAATTACAAAAGTGTAGTAAGGGTTTGTTTTGTAAACATATGTGAAACTCCTTTGTACATGATGTAATTAGCATGAACATAAAATATAAGAAAAGCTTAAAGAAGAAATTCTGCCATATTCTTACAAAAGCAATCATCAAAATAAAGATATACAATACGCCACGGACTTGAGTGTTTTAAAAAATCTCTTCCTTGGGACAAATGAACTATTTAAAAGGTCTTTAAAAATGTAGATATGTTTTGAAATATACACATAATATTTATTTTACAAATAAAGGCTACATTTCTGTATTTTGAGTGGTCCTGACATGTAATCCCAGACTACAGTTAGCTTCTCTGATGAGCTTGGCAGAGCAAAATGGTATCTAAATCAGACACTGCCTTCAAATTCCTGTTCTGCCATTAACTCTGTTTGGTTATGGACAAGGTCCTTACTGTCTATCAGCCTTTGTTTTCCCATTTATGGAACAAAAATAGATGAAGAAGGAATCATTTAGATGATGTATACTTTTGGGAAACAACAACAACAACAACAACAAAAGTGTGCTCTCTTGGTTCCCACAAACATATTAGGTTCTCAATAAATTAGTAGTTATTATCAAGCATAAATATTCCTTCTGAATAATTATATTTCATGCCTAGAGGCAACATGTTTTGATTCATTAATTTATAATAGTAATGAAGTCTGCATCTGAATCCAGCTGATTTTTCTTGTCCTTACAAATTCAAAACACCAAAGGTGTATATACCTTACAGTTTAGTCTACTAGACTCCAGGCTAAAATTCTTCCTTCCTTCCTTCCTTCCTTCCTTCCTTCCTTCCTTCCTTCCTTCCTTCCTTCCTTCCTTCCTTCCTTTCTTTATTTTTTTGTATCAGCAATTGAACTCAAAAGCACTTAACCACTGAGCCACATCCCCAGCCTTTTTTTTTTTTTTTTGTATTTTATTTAGTGATGGGATCTCACTGAGTTGCTTAGCACCTTGCTAAGTTAGGCTGCCTTTGAACTCAGGATCCTTCTGCCTCAGCCTCCTGAGGGATTACAGGTGTGCACCACTGCACCTGGCTCAGGATAAACTTCTTAACAATTATCTCATTGAATTCCCACAATGATTCCATCCAATGATCATTATTTACCCCACTTTATTAATGAAGAAAATAAAAGAGAGAAGGTGGATAACTTATCCATAATCAAACACAATAACTGATGGAGCCAGAAGTTGAAACCAGGTAATCTGAAAATCAAACAAATTATAAAAATTGATTCTATTCTCTTTATACTAGTGGTAATCGCTTCATAACACACACTAGGACCACTCAAAAATATAAATTTATGTTCATATAAAATAACATTATCTGGAGCAGTGATATTTGCCTTAAAAATAATGAGAGGGTGATGGAAGAAGGAGAGAGAATGATATTTTGAAATTGAGATTCATTGGAGTAATTTGAAGATGAAAAAGGTAGAACATAGTATTGGATATGGTTATCTTCATTCTGTGTGGCCCAAAGATGGTGGGATCTAATTTCTAAAAAAACAAGTCTAAATACTTAGCCATACAGTGACCTGGGTTTGCCTTTGAGACTGCAGAGGATTGGTGGGGCAGTCAGGCTAGTAACTTATTTGCCTGTCCTTACTGCAAGGCAAGAGCCAAGCTGGACTCTGCCATCCCTGGCCTAGCCCAATAATGCCCAAAGACAAGCCTAATGAGCAACACATGAATCAAGGTAACAGCGGCCTGTGAACCATCTATGTGTTATCTCAGCAGGAGAACACAGAGGAAAGAAAAAGCGTCAAGGACAGTAGATGATTTTTTTTAGCTAATCCAAGCAGAGCTTGCTATTATTTTCTAAGAGACGAATATTAGCAAAGGAATGTTTGGGGAACCTGAAAAACTCTTCATTTTCTTTGGTGGGCACATGCACACATCTTAACTGTGAAAAGCGCAGAAATCCCTATCTCCCAGCTCTACATTTCCGAACATGCTCAACAAAGGGTGCACTCAGATGAAACATCAGTTAGCTGTTTCTTTCATTGGGAATGTGCTTATTAACTGTTCAAATAGTTTGTAGACATAACAGCCCCAGGAGTGAATGTGGCTTTGTATTTACAAGGTAGCCATTTGTTGTTATTTATAGTTCTTTTAATTTTTACCTTTTTATATTTAAATGTTCTTCCAAAGGTTATGATTAAAATAGGCACTACTTAAGAGAGGGAAAATTTCCTTTAATGTGCATTTTTTCCCTTAAAGGTTTTCAAGCTTCAGAATGAATCCAGGGGTGCCCAATTTGTTTCTTTGTCAATTTTATGGACATTTATGATTTGTTTCCAAGACAAACAATCAGAGTATCATTATGCAAAACTAAGACAGAAGCCTTTTTCAGTGCAGGTCATCATTCTAAACAGATGTGCTTCCTTTAATCTGTTAGCTAAATTGTTCAAAATAAGAGAAATAAAGGGGACCAACCTTTATTTAAAGTGTTAACAGTACAAGATTCTGTTGGTGGATGGAAATTCATTTTCATATGCAAATCTTAAACCAGTAATATCAGAATTATAGTAGGGCTGACAGTATAGTGAAGAGATGACTTTCATGTCATATGCATTTGCTTTTGCATCAGAACTTTCAATTATCATCCATATAATCTTAAATTTGTTACTTATACTCTCACTTTTCTTATTTTAAAAATATGCAAAATATAAGTACATATGGTAAAAAAACAGTATAAAAATTGCATGAAGGAATGAAAGTACAGCTCTTAATACAATGCCTACTATGTTTACCATTTTTTAAAATTTTTCCCTTTTCATCTTTTGGAACTGGGGATTAAACCCAGGTGTGCTTTACATTGAGCTATATCCCTGGTCCTTTTTGTTTGTTTGTTTGTTTGTTTTTTTGGAGACATAGACAAAATGCTAAATTTCTGAGGCCAGCCTCAAACTTGAACTCCTCCTACTTCAGTCTCCCAAGTCACTGGGATTATAGGCTTGCCCCACAGTGGTGCCTGGCCTTACTAATTTTTTTACTAGTAATGAACTGAGAGATGAAAACTGAGGCATAAGACTCATTCAGCCAATAAATAACTGTATCATTTTTATTCCAAAAACTAAATATCACAGTAGGATGGGAGATAAGCAAATGGGCAAAATAAGATACAGGAGAACAATATCATTTAGAGTAGAGACAGGAAATTAGGTCTTTTATTTTCCCTAGAAATTACCATGCCAAGTGCAAAATGGTCACATCAGGTTGTTTTTACAAATACTAGAAATTTAATCAAAGAGTCATGACTCCAAAAATACTTCCATACACACAAAAGAAACCCATATCACTGCTGAGAATATTGTCTTGAAAGAAAGAGGCTCAAGGGCAGAAGTAGCAAAATTCCCCCACCCTGTGTCCCCACCAAATACTCACCCCATTCCACTGGTGAAAAAAAAATGGCTCCTCTTTACCAACTCAGTATCAGTCATGGAAACAGCTCTTTGTAGTTAATGCTCCTTCAATAGGCCAACATGCAGAAAAGATCTACAAAGGCCAATTTCCATGAAGAAACCAAATCCAGTAAAATACAATATCCTCCCTCATGGTCTGCACACATCTACATGGGAGTAACTTTCAGATATTCTCCTACTCTTTCAGCCACCATTAGGACCAAAACGTATGCACTGAGAAAAAACACCAATATACCCTTTGTAATGCACAGTCGAATTTATGGAAAGTCTGATGTTGTCTGATGTTGTCCTTAACATCTAAGGAAATTATTTGAGAGATTAAATAGAGTCATTGAGAAACCAGTTAGATTTTTTAAATTATCTGACTATTTTTAAAGACAAGAACTTGAATAGTCCCATCATATCTCTGCATTCAGATTTTATCTAGTTTATCATCCACAGCAACCAGCATCCATGACGAGCAACACCGCAGAAAGAGAGTTGGCCACATTTGTTTTGAAACTACAAATCATTTATACTTTTCAAATGAATACATTTGTTAAGCAACACAATTTGATGGTAGGTATGTACATACCCAGTACATGTGTATGACAAATAGAAATAAAGTAATATTTCTACCAGTTGGGGACCAAAAATCTCTGCTGAAGGAAGAGGTGAAAAAATAAAGAGGAGGAGTGCTAAGGGAGAGATGCATTAGCTAACCTTCAAGAGGTGCCCAGTGACCCCTTCCTCCTAATCGTCCCATTTCTGTCTAGTGTCTTGTTATATAATACCAGGATTGGTACATGATGGTTTGTCATTTCTGAGGTTGGTTTATAAATGATACCACAGCTTCCATATTTTTTGCATCCTATAATATGAATATCGTAATATTTTTTTGAATTTTAAGTTGTTATATATGACAACAGAATGCATTACAATTCCATCTGAATGATCTCCCCTCCTCTCTCTCCTCTTCCTTCTCTATGTTTCTCTCTCTCTCTCTCACTCGCTCTCTTTCTCTCCCCTTGCTCTGAGGAAAGCCATGTGGTGAACAACCAGCCCTATGAAAATGACCACATGATAAAGAGCTGAAGCCTCATACCAAAGTCACATAAGTGAGCTTGGAAACAGATTCTCCTTTTGTTGTGGTGTGAACTGATAAATATAATCAATAAGAGTGTAAGTTGATATAAGATTTTGATAAGTGAGATAAGATAATTATAAAGCAAGAACTGTCATAGACAGGCCTAAGACTCCACTTTTCTGCTGCCTTATAAATAAAAAAAAAAAATACTGTTACAAGAGCTGCTTCTGAGAAACTAAAATGAAAGCTGTTTTCTTATAATATATTGTTTTCTGTACTTTGTACCCCCAAAACTGTACTCAAACCCAGGATATGGTGGTCTTGGTGACCCAAGACTTTGTAGTAGATTCTCACCCCAGCTAACCACCTGCTTGAACTCAGGATATGATTGTCTAATACCTGCTCAGACCCAAGATGCAGTTAACTGAGTTGCAAGCTGATTGCTACTTTTTTTTTTTTTTTTTGGCTTCTGTAAATTGCTTGCTTGCTAACTGGAAAATTCCAGCCTTGCTTAGGTCCCACTAAACTTCTGTGATTAACTTGCTTGCATGAAGCTAAGGAAAGCCCTGGAGTTGTGGTTTTCGTCTTTAAGTTCCCAGGATACAGGCCAGGAAATTGCTGTTCTCCCACAGAGCTTCAGTCTCTATGGGTGGGTGACAGTTACTGGCCAGGTAAATGAAGCTCTCTTTGATTTGAATTTAGACATAGAGGTTTTTCTGAAGTGGTTCCCCATAATACTTCCCCAGTTGAGCCTTCAGATAAGTACAACCCTGACCAACAGCTTGACTTCAACCTTGTGAGACAACCTGTGTCAAAACAACCCAGCTCAGCTTCTCTAAGATTCCTTACCCTCACAAATTGTTGAAGATGATAAATGTTTGATGCTTCAAGTTACAAAGGTCTGGAATAATTTGTTGTATGAAGGCAGATAACTAATAAAAGAGAGGAGAGGAAGAGAAACTAAAAGATGAGAAGATTATACTAAGATATTCCATTTAAGAGTGGAAATTGTAAAATGATTTGCTTACATTTCCTCTTTCATTCTTATTTTCTTACTGAATTCCAATCATATATATTCTGACCTAAGTGGTAACTGATTTCTGACACAATCTTTGCCTACACTAAGACAAACAATGGTGGAGAATAACAATGAGAGTTATTTATCAGAGAGAAGATATATAACCTGTGTGTGTGTGTGTATCTGTGTATGTGTGTGCATACATAAGTATAGGTACATGCAGATCTATGTGTATGTCTCCTTCTCAAATTTGGAAATGTAAAGTAAAATACATTTCACAAAAAATACAAAATTTTACAGGAAATTCCTCCACAGAACCCTAGGAAACTTTAATTGAGATCAATTAGACACCCCTGCTCAGACATAAATTTCATTTCTGCGAATGTGAATTTCTTGAGTGAATTGATCATTGGGGTTAGGGGATTAGGAAAAGGTAAAAAGGCACAGTATATGCAGACAGTAAGCTGGAAGGCTATCACACTTCATTTAGAAAGGTGAAAAGCCATGCGAACCCTAGACCAGAAGACCCGTGTGTGGGCCACCAAACCTCATTTAAATATTCTCACTGCCATCTATGGGATTGATTGCAGTGTCTTCATGGTTTAAATGTCAAAGTTAAATAAAATGGTCTTAAAGTGCCTATCTAAATCAAGGGCCTATGCTTTTGTATGAATGGAGAGGCAAGCGAGGTCAGAGTGCAGAAAATTAACAGAAAAAAGGGAGAGATCTCTTCTACCTATAAGAGAAAATGCACTATGTATTAAGGAAAGACGTGCCTTCCTACACTCACCTGTAATAGTTTTTGTACTGCATAAGAAACTTAAGGCTGTTATTCTTTTTATTTCATTATAGTATTTAGTTTAGCTCTTCTCTGTGTGCCCAGTCATGCAAGGTCCCACAATAGATGTATAACAATCATAGGCAAGTTTCCTTTACCCAAGAAAATCTTAATCTCTTTTGGAAGCCACATCTTCAGGAATAAGAGAATCTTACCATTCAGTATGCCATATATTGCCTCAGTGCAATTTACCAAAGGTCATAGAAGAGATTATTGGTGATGGCACCATAGAAAAAAATAATCTAGGACTGAGCATGGTGGCACATGCCTGTAATCCTAACAACTCGGGAAGCTGAGGTGGGAGGATCCCAAATTCAAAGCCAGCCTCAGCAATTTAGTGAGGCCCTAAGCAACTTAGTGAGAAATTGTCTTGAAATAAAAATAAAAATTAAATTTAAGGGCTGGGGTACCTTGGTATGGAACATTTTTCACTATTAAACACTATCTTCTCAAGTTTTAGTTCCTCTTCCTTTCTTGTATTAGTTATCTGCTGTCATGTAACAAATTATTTCCAAAACTTTATAACTTGAAGCATCAAACATTTATTATCTCAGTTACCATTTCCTCTGCCCTCAGTGGAATCCCTACTATCTCTCAGTGGCTCAGTGTTTAAACACTCCTGATACCAAAAGAAAAAGAAAAAAGTAACATAAGTAGCCTCTGAATAATGAGTTGAACTTGGAGTGAAAGAGGATAGAAAGTATATTTGGGGTTAATATGGCTTTGCTCTACCTGACATTTCTGCTTACAGGAGGCAAAGTCTCTGTGGGATGAATGTCAAGTTCCTCCATCATGATATAAAGAAGCTAGGAGCATTTTGCAAATGATAAGCATTTCAGCTGGTGGAAGGGCCAGGAGGTCCAGGAGGCTCCACATCATTCCTCTTCATCTTTGTTTTCATTCCACTCTTCTGTTGTTATTATTGTCAGTACTACTAATAGTAGCACCCATTCCCATTTGTTGATCACTTACAATATACTCTATGTGTGTATTTCACTTAATTCCCCAAATTACCTTGTTATGTAGGTTTTATTGCCCTCTTTCTGCCGAGTAGAAAACCGAAGGATAGAAGCTTTGAATCACTTGCCCCCAAACTACACGATAGTAATTTCACATCACCAACTGATTCCATGGCTCATGCCTTCCTTCCAGTCTGAAGAACTTTTCAATGTTCTTTCTTTCTCCCCTGTGTCTGTTTCTGTCAACCAGTTCCACAAAAAAGTGAAAACAAACCAGGTGGTGGAGAGTGTGGTCAGGTGATCAACAACTCAAGCATATCCAACATATCCCACCCTAGCTGGCCCTAAAATGGCAGCCGGAAAAGAAGTTGGTTAGAATGGAAGAAAGGTTTCTTTTTCATTTTTTAAGGTGGAATGAGAAAACAGGCATCAGCCTCAGGCCTTTTCATAGGGCTAACTAAAGAGTAGGAATTCTGCAGAGCTGTGGGGTCTGGAAACACTTCACCTGCAGCCACAGTCTCTCAACTCATCAAAGGAGTAAAGCAGGCCGAGACCCCCAGTGGCTATATGCCCAGGATGTGAAGGGGCAGACTTCCATAATTGGGGTTTCCTTAAAAATATGGAACATTTTTCACTATTAAACACTATCTTCAAAATCCTAGGGCAATGTTCCAAGAGCTTTGATTCACCCTGAAATGATTTGGTTCTCAGAATGTTTCAATTTCTGGATTTAGCAACTCTGAGCTGTGGTGCAGAAAAAATATATTTTGAAAAATCCTTGAAGCTAAGGGCTCAGAAGAGCCAAGTAGCCAGTCAGAAATTGCAAAATATTCCATTTCGTTTACTTTTTTAGCATGAGGATATCTGCATGATGTGCATCTAAACAAAAACAAGACAAATCCCACAAATTAGATATCAAGATTCAACCTTTTCCATGCATACAATTTTTAACAGAAAATGAAGCTTCTGCTGGTGTTTTATAATTACCATTTTCTGCATGATCCATATGATCTGCATTCTCATTGTGCATATAATCATGCTAGAGCAGTCCCTGGTACGTACCAAGTGCTCAATAAATGTTAGTAGCTCTTTACTATTAAAATAAGTCTTTTTTTGCCTCAAAGAAACATCAGTTCTTACTAAGCAGTGGAGAAGAAATATGCTTTTTCTTATGGGGGGCAATTTTTAACTCTGTAATTGACAAATGGAGTTGATCTTACTCATTGATTCAAAATTCCTCTTTTCCACTTTATAATCAACTCATTATCCTTGTGGCAGTGTCTCTACACTTACCAAAACAAGCTGTCTCAAAAGGCACGAACAATGTACAACTTGAAAAATCCAATCTGTGACTCAGACATAGAACACAAGTATTAGAAAAGGCTCCTTGAGCATCCCTCTTCGTTCACAAACCAGTGATCCCCACTACTACCACCAGCTCACTGGACAGTTGGGCCTTAATTCACTGTGCCCAGTCTAACCCCCCCCTTTTAGTTACCACTTCCTCTGCCCTCAATGGACTCCCCACTATCTTTCACTAATTAGGCAACCAATTACAGTAGTTGCCTAACTGATCTCCAGTCTTTCTCCTTTCCAACACATACAAATATTACCTCCAATATTATTTTTTGCAAACATCAAACCAATGTGCCTTTCCTGCTGGGAAGCTTTCAGACGACCTCCTTTACAGACTCCATAGTGTCCCACCTGCTCAACATATTATTTAACTTAGTTAACATGGCCTCTACCTGCATATCTCCATTTAATTGTCAGTCTGCAGCAATTTTTCTTTCTGTTTTTATAAAATAACCTTATACACTTACCTTGATGTCTAGGAGGCTGGTTGGCTTGAATCTCTCAGGAAGGCCTTGCTGTGTCTCCCCATCCCCCTCCCCTCTTGTGAATGTATGTTATTTTAGTTTCAATTCCAAGTCGTCTTCTTTCCAGAAGCTTTCCCAAATTCTTTCCATTATAATCTCCACATATATTTTCACAATTGTTCTCTTTCTCTCCTCTAATAGCATTTCATTTATTATTACAGTGTCTGTCTCCTTTTAATAATAATCTTAAATAAGCTTGAATCAGAGACCACACTGTCATTGCCTTGAAGGCAAGAACCAAAACACACTCCTTCCACCATATCCATTGCTTGTATCTGGAACTACGATTTCTCATGAAATCTTAATGAATTGAAATCAGCTTGTATGATTAAAACTGAAGGTCAAAATTTGAAAAATGTGGATCCCTTCATGTGCATAAGGTAACCTGCTTATCATCTATATTTTTTGTGTCTCTTGCAATCATCACAAAATTGGCCAAATAATAAATATACGAATATTTGTTGAATAAATAGCTGACTGAATGAAAAATGAAAGATTAAATAAAATGAGAACCTAATATAAATCATAGAATGACTTAAAATACATATGAATTGTCTCAATTTTATCCATTCATGTACATCCTAAATCAGAATTTAATAATTTCCCCGCAAAAAAAAAGTCTAATTAAGAGAAATGATGCCAAAAGAAGTACTCAGAGTGGTTTGTTTTTAAAACTTTATTTGCTGGTAATTGCACCAGAAAACCCTGAACATCTATTGGCAGCTCAGAGAATGAAGAAAGCAGATATATTGTGGTCCTTTCTAGGTGGTAGAAGCCTGGGTCTCTCAGGAAACAAAGACATGTATCAGGGGGCCAGTTTCAGAAACCAATATTTGGCATCACTTCACTGAAGGAAGAGGAAGCTCATCCAGCTGCTCTCCTGAGAAAGAAGACCTCTGAGAATAAGTTGAGAGCAAGAATAGAGTATGCAGCCGTATCAATGCACCATATATACTCCTCCTGGCATCCTTCCCTAAAAGCACCTAGTGTAATGCTCAGCACAGAGAGAGATAAAAGTGCTGTTGATTATTTGCCTAGCCCTGTTCTATGTGGCCAAGAAAGGTGGGCAGCCACTGGAAAGGATTCAAAAAATGTCTTTCACTGCCTGAAACTGTAGGAATGATTCCCTGGAGAAACACAGATGTTCAGTCCACAACTGCCCAAATTTTACTATGAGGAAGGTATGAATCACTTCTTACTTTTGTTTCTTCCCACCTAACAAAGCCATTTCAATTGGCCTAAGTGTTTAAGATTCTGAAGATTAGGGGATATTTTAAAAAGTCCTTCCCTTGGTGATCAGGGTGGCATTCAGCTTTGATATGAAAGTTTTAAGGTAGGAAAAAAATTAAAGAAATAATCACAAAGACATGTCAGGATGGAATGGATGGGAATGGAAAGAGTGTACAATTATTAGGTAAACAGAATATTTTTGCATTATTCTTTCACACAGGAAGCCTCTAATATAATAAATCATTTAGCTGAAAAAAATTATAATTTATCTCCTCTTATTTTTTCAGTTTCTTAGAAATACCAAATACACAAGTTGGAGGAACATGTTTGTGAGTAATTAAGTGATATTTCTCTATTTCATCTGTATTCCATATTCCAAACAATATTTTTGCTTATTTTCCTCTAGACAATAAAATGTTTGTTTCCTCCTCTTCCCTTCTTCTTCTTGCCTGCTTAAAACAGAGTTGAAGATGAACATAGTGATAATATCCATGCCAAAAAAGGTGATCCTGTAACAAGGTCAACACAACTATCAGGAGTAAATCTTCAACTTAACATTTTCACTATTAATGTGCATTGGTGAGGAATAAGGTCATACCCCATCCTAAACACAGCACTATAGACAAACTCCTAAAAGCCTATCACTTTGTTCTAAGATATGTCTCTTCCTCTATCTCTCTCTTTTACCAAGGCTGCTTCTTGGCAAGATTTCCTTTCCTTAAATCAAAATTTCACCTTTCAGGGAACAGGAAACAAAAGAATTGGGAAATATTTTAATATCAACCTATCCAATTTGATATTCAAAAGGAAACTCAGAACAGAATATAGAGGTTCTTAATTTCTTTGATCCTAGTTACAATTCCAGGGACTGTTTATTTCTGCTCTAATATTATGAAATGCCACAAAATTAAAGCACATAAGAGCATGTGGGCCTACACACAAGTTAAATTTTCACTTTGATCAGAAGAATCTGCATGCATATTAAATAATATATATTCTGTGATCTCTTGATAGGTAAGAAGACGACGGGGAGTGTGGAAAGGTGCCACAGATGTCTGCCTTAATGAAGGTGATCAGAATTACAGGAGGTTCTGGGTTTTGGAATAGGGCAGTGAAACTTACTTCACTGTCTGTGAGAAACCCCTATAACTTGATGGGAGAAGTTGCTGCAAAGGACATCACTTGTGGGGGATACCAAGAATAAGGCACACATCTGAGCAGATCCCCAGGAAGCCCTTCATAGTTAAGGCCCTCCAAGTGCATCTGAAAATTCTTTCTGGTAATGACACAGTACATGCCCTGCCTATTTTCCAGAACTCATGAAGCAATTAGATCCATAAAGATGGCAGATTGTTAAGAGCCAAATATAAGTTATAGGCTGTGAATAAGAAAACTATGTAATGTATTATTTACCCTAATTTTGAGAGAGAAAAGAAATACCATTCAGATAGAAGTTCAAGAAAACAGGCAAATCTGGGGCTGTAGAAATAATCAAAGCATATGACCACTCTAGTGACAAGGACATAGTCATCAGAGAGGAAAAAGCAATGAAAGCAATGGGATCCTGAGAAAAATGGGAAAACTTCAAGTTTTATAAGGGACTAGGATTTGAGCTAGATCTTTGAAAGACAAGTGAAACTGGGAGAAGAAGAAGCAAATGATTCAGGTAAGATTAAGACCTGGCAATGCCAAAAATGGGTTTCACCTTGTGTGTCAATTCAATTTGAATAGCTGCTGAGAGCCAATACCTGTTTTCAGTGATAAATTGTGACATAATCAGGAAGTGACACTGGCCATGGATGCAGGAAGAGAACAAGGCATCCCACCTGCTATTTATAATAGTAGTTGTCCTCTAGTTGGTTGGACCTATTGACATTATTAGGCTTAGGATAATCTAAAAAACATTAAACCTGATTTCATGTAAGCCACTTGTTGATGTTGTATGATTATTAAAACAAGAATCAGCCAAAGGTATTCTCTGGTGGTAGGAGAGAAACCATTAAGAAAAGCCCATCCAAAATGGCCCATATTGCATTAGAAAAATTAAACTCAATGGTAAAACATTCCTAGAAAGACAAAAAGTAGTTGGGGGAGAGGGCACAGGCTGGCATATGATGTTAAAATATTAATATTGGTAAACATTCATTTGTTTAGATTTAATATGAAGCATAGAAAATAGATTGTAGAAATAGGCAGGAAACTGTGCCCCTAAGGTAAAATGCAGTTTTATAGTTATGAAAATTTAATTTGACTGCTTTCTCAATAATTGCTCATATTTGTAGCAGCAGCATGCCAGCAAGATAACGGTCAATCAAACGGACATCACCCTGTAAATGCTCTTAAAAATCCTGCACTGTGTTTCCTGATGGGAGAGTGGTATTGCTTCCAATTGTTAAAAGATGCCCAGATGAAAAGCAAAATAAGAAATTGGACAGTAGGAAATCTTTATATATTACCATTTCCCTCCCTTTCTCAAATTAAATTCCTGTTGGAAGCTGGAACTATTTTTTTTTCCTTGTGAAAATGGAAAATCTGTCACATCATAAACCAAACCTTGAGCACAGAATGTGTGAGGTTCTCTTTTTAAAATTCTGTTTGTGGCCAGGAAAAATTAGGACATGCTACAAATATGGGCTGGGCAAATATTTCTTTCATAGGTGAGTGAAAGACAGCAATAGGTCCCTCAATGCATGAAAAATCTCCCTGAATCCTAGGTGAAGAACAGCAGCAGAGAGATTCCTCTCTGTCTCTGTCTTGCCTGGAGCCTTCTCTAATTCCTCTCTTCCTTTTGTTCTTTCTTCTTCCCTATTTCCCACACTCTTCATGACCGTTGAGAAAATGCCATTAATAACTGGTACAAAGAATCGTGCTCGGTGCATGGAGATAAACTGGGGATGACAAAATATCAACTTCCTGCTGCTCAATTGAAAGCCCTATCTGTACAACTGGTAATTACTTTTAATTTAATTAGGACTCCTGGTATTGTTTCTATCTCATAGATTACATTATAACATGTAATGTGTTAAAGCAACAAGACAAATTGAGGCGAGAAAACACAGAAAATATTACCTTTTTTGTCTATAAATAATACCACAGTTTAACTCTTCAAAAAAGCCCTCAAGTAGCTTTACTATGGGCTAATTATTATTTTCTATATTCCTTTGGCTTGAGTAAGCAAAAATCTTATATAATCTAATGAAAAGCTACATCTCATGGGATTTTTGAAAAGAATTTTTTCTTAACTCTACATTTTTCTCCTTTCTTCTCTCATGCAGAACAAATAAATGATTTATGCCTTTGCACACTGAAACAAAATTCACAGAACTAGAAAGAACAATCATTGGCACTAGAGAGAGAGTTTAAACTTGGGGATGTAAGAGCTGCTTGGGAAGGCACCATTTTTAGACAGAAACACAGCCAGTAAGTCAAGAAAACCTATATAAGGTATTTGCTGATTCAAAGGTACACGAGAGATTCGTCCTTTTGTGAAAGATAAACACTTAATTTGGGTTTCCATATGGAATTGACAAATGCATCGTAAACTACAAAATAAAATCACTCAATGATCCTCTCAATAATTAAATTATATAATATAAAGTAATATAATAAGGGGTGATCATTAGGACCCTGACAATTAATCTGCTCATATTGTTAAACTACAGAAAAGATCATGAAGTAAAGGAGAGGAGTGGGAGAAGAGAGAGAGAGAGAGAGAGAGAGAGAGAGAGAGAGAGAGAGAGAGAGAGAGAGAATGAACCCTGGAGTTACCAATGCAAGGAGACAGATGCCTCCTTTGGAAGAATCCCCACACTCAGCTTGCAGTTGCTGTCCAAATAAAAAGTCTGAATAAATGGCAAGTTAAAATATGATTGGAAATTCCTCTAGTAATATTTGATCTTTTTGTCTAGTTAATTAGACCCAGATATTTGAAAGTTAGATTTATTGGCTTAACAAAAACTTACTCTGAAAATTTCACCACCCACAGAAAACAAACAGACCACCCCCTTGAAAAGATTGCCCTTTTCTAAGAGAAGAGCTACGTGCTCACTGATCATATTAGTGCCAAAAGACCTTAAATGTTATCTGGCCAAAAAAAGCCTCATTTTATATGTGGTAAGACCAAATTTTCAAAAAAGGGATTTAGAATATATATCTCAACAAGACCGAGCAAGGATGAATTGCAGTTCTCTACTTGTTTAATTCAGAGTCATTTTCCCTACATGACACTGCTATTTTCCATGGAACTAACTAGACTTCAAACGAGTAAACTTCAGAGGCTTAACAAAAGTTTTATAAAATTAAATAATATCTATTTTTGATCTTTTTTTTTTCTTTTTGCTAGTCCAAGATATAAAAACACTTTAGTTTACGTGGATGGCTGAGCTGATTATCATAGGATCTGTTTCTAGAACAATGCCTCTTTGGCAGCCTCGTATCCACAGCCTGGTATAGAAGGGACAGCTGTTGCCCTATTTGCAGCCCAAGAAATCAGCACTGGCAGCCAGTTTCTGCAAGACAGAAGACTTTTGGCAAAATGGCAGTGTTCTCTTACAAAAATAGCAAACCATCATCTGGGTAAATTCAGGAAAGCTTATGACTTCTGGCACAGTGAAATTTTGCAGTGCTGATGGCAAGTCAATACTACATTGGGACAAAGATCTAGATAAAGGACAATTTAAATTTAAGAAGATATGAAGAGTGTTGGGTAATGTTTTTAAAAATTCCTTAGGCAAATGATGACATTTCCTTCAAAAAATATTCAAACAGCTCTTATTATATATACAACTGCAAAATGGTGTGTTTAAAAGTATAATAATATTTTAAAATAAGGCAAAATAGCTATACAGATACTTCTGGGGAAGCTGCATGCCATTTTACAAAGAAGGAGATTGGGAAGTGGGAGTAAGAGGGATGGAGAGGAGTGGGATTACAGACAGATCACAGTTCAGTATTGCTTTAGAAAGAATAGCATTGTGACTTTGATGCCCCACAGATCTGGGGTCCAAATAAATATAACAAGTACTCTCATGAAGCTGAAAGACAGCAAAGTGGAATATGTAATGCTGGAGGTAAAATGATGCTTATTAACTTTATAAAAGTCATTGTCATAATAACTGAGAAAGAAGGACCTCATAGAACATGATTCTCATAAAGTCCCACAAAGGTTTATGGAACTAGAACCTAACTTGGAAATACATCCTAATTTCTTCACGTGAGATTGTGTACAAGTTATGCCAAGGATGAAAACGAAAGCCTGTCTATGTTTCTTGTTGCTACTTGGAAACTCAGTGAAGTTTTCACTCCTCATGTTCTAGGAAAGGGAAAAAGATTCCCCACTGAGAAATCAAGAGTGATATTAACCTACAGTGAAGCAAAGCAGAGATGTATAAAGTCACTCAAAGGAGAAAAAAAAATGACTCCCAAGTCAGCAGAGCTGGACTGTGTCCTGTTTGAATAAACAAACATATCTGAAAAAGAAAATATCAACTATTAGACAGTCGGTCAGCAAAGAAAGCACACAAAAGGAGAGTCGTAGAGGCAAACATTGGCAGTGCCTACTTAAGCTCTGTCCAAGAGAAAGGGAGCTTTTGGATGTCAGTCCATCCTCTCCAGATGGATTGAAACACCATCTCTTGCATGGAGATGAATGCGTGGAGTTAAAAAAAATCAAAGGATTTGGCAGACTTTCGGTTCCATTAGCAGTACAGTCCCTACCCTGAAATGGATGCATCAGAATTCTTTATCTTGATTTATTAAAAAATTCACCTTATCTCCACATCTTCTTCCTCTTCCTTTTCTATCTTCACCACATGACCTTCTGACACACATTCAGTATGCCTGGAGGGATAGAATATGTGATATACCAATTAGGGGTTCCCATTTGTATGACTATTATTTTTCTTCCACTCTCCTCTGGCTTTTGATTGATCTGCTTTCTTTATAAGTACAAAAACTTTCGAAAAGCCAAGACTATGATAGGAGTGTTTGGAAGAACAATGGTGGTTTAATCTGTGTTTGGTGAAAATAACCCAGTCTTTCCTATATATCCTCATATCAATTTATGTCATTCAAGACCCTATAATGGTTCCCTACCACCTAACATAGATTAGAATCATAATGCCAAAGACACTGATAATGATCCAGTGTGTAGCATCACTCTATGAAAGAGAGTATAGTATAGTATACTGAGGTATAGACAAGCCAAATGACTTCCTGTTAAGAGTTCTGCTCAGACTAGAACACAGGCCCTTGTTCATTCAGCGGCTGAAATGGCTGCCGTCAGAGCCCATTTTATGGAGAAGAAACCGGGCTAAGGTCATGGTAGGTCTTTGCGTGAGGTGATACAAGTTGACACTGAACCTGCTTTCTAAATCAGGAAAACAAAATGATCTTTTCTTCAGTATTTCAAAGGTAGGTCGTTCTCTCTCTCTCTCTCTCTCTCTCTCTCTCACTCTCTCTCTCTCTCTCTCTCTCTCGCTCTCAAGATATGACAGGACTAAAGAAAACACTTTTCTGAAGTCAGCCTTTCTGTAGTCTGTATTCTTGGTCAACCCAGGAGATAAGAGTAGGAATTTGACCATGGAACCCCTATTGTGAACCAGGCAGGGTGATGCCTAGCACCAGAAAATTACCAATGGGTTGAAAAGACTGGGATCAATGAAGGTGTAGGTGGAGAAAGGCTCAGCAAGAGCATTGAAGGAAAAAAATCTAGGGCTAAACATGGACATACTCAAACATACCGCTTGGAACCATTACCAAGCCTCACTTAATGGAGAAAGAACGCTGTGAGCTCAATTGTCTTCTACAGGGGAAAACTAAGAGCTCCAAGGAGAATCGCTGGGAGGATGGGAAGAAGTAGACCCATCTAAGGAGCAGGATGTGGTGGAGACTTTAAAGCCAAATTAGTAGTTGATCATGGGAGAGAAGATCATATGTTAAAGCCAAAGTACATTTTAATCCTCATGAGTTCACAGTAGAGACACAACACAATGAAAACCAAGTTTTGTGTTAGAGTAATACTCAAGAATATATTCTAAATATACCACATGAGGACAACAATCCATATATGTGACTTCCAGGAATATCTGTAGATGATGTTAATTTAGTTCTGTCTACACAGATACATTGACATAAATACAAACAGTCCAGATTCATCTCTGCTGGATGGATACTGTTGAGAAAAACCTGCTGGCACTCATTACAACAAAAAAATGATTTATTCTATCACATGGTGCTTTGTTATGACATAGTTCTAAAGAGTTCTACAGTAAACACATGGAATTCCTAACATTGCGGGTCCTCTGCACCCCAGGCCACTCTTTCATTCTTTCAGAGAACACTCATTCCCCAAATCAAGAAGTTATTCCTCGAGCTTCAGCTTCTCCAACGCAGGCACCCACCGTCCTAGCATTCCTTATATGTTCATGTACTGCTTACTGCTTTATGCTATTTTTTGGTTACATTTTTAAAAAGTCGTTTTGTCCACTGAATCAGTGTCACCAAGTTAAATCCAAATTTTCCTAAGACTCCCGTGTCAAATGCAAGAGCTTTAATGATCTTATCTCACGACTCAAATCATGTTTATTTTCTGTCCCTCTGACCAATCTGATTACCTTCGGAAAAAGCTGTGATCCTAAGAAATAGCCTCTTTATTTCCTTCCACCACGGCAAAGCCACTTCTGAGACTGGCCTTCTTATGCATAAATGTTGCTCCAATTCACCGCAGTACCAAGCTCCCTACTGAATTACAGCCTACTGGCCTTGCTCATTCATGTTACCAGCCAGGCCTTGTGGGCATTTGAGTTTGTGATCCTTGGTCTCTTAGACAGAGCAATGATTTTCAAACTGTGCTCCTCTGAAAGTACAGCCAGTTGGCACACATTCATCACCTTACCAGTAACAAAAAAAAGAAAAGAAAAAGAAAAACACTAACAATGATTGTCTTGCTAAGAGCTGTCTTTTATGTAAAGGGAAAGAAGCTTGCTTCAGTTTCAAAAGCATTATTACTCTCAATATTTTGCATTGCCTGCTATCATCTGATTTAGGTTAACAAGGGCAAAAACGAGGATAATTAAACTAGTGATAATAAAACAACGATAGCAAAAACAACTAACAACTGCTGATTCTTTTTTGTGTATGAGATCCTATCCTAAGTATTTTCTAACTCATTTAATCCTTTTGAAAACCATATAAGGTAGTATTATAATTATCCACACTTCACAGATGAGGAAACTGCGCATAACATATTGCAATTTAAATTGATCTACAAGTACTAGGCTGTTCTAAGCAGGCTACTGGTTATTCATACCCTAACAAGAGAATGATTCCCCTGTGAATTACCATAGTCATATGTTTATCCCTTATCAATAAGCTCAGATAATATTCTGAAAAAAGGATGTTTTTATAGCTGGCAATGGAAAAAGAGCTTAAACCTATCCGGTTCCTGCTGCTCTGAGACCTCACACACTTTCTTCTTTATGGCTGAAATTTATGGTCCCAAATGTGGTAGATTGCCAAATGGCCACAGTTTTTCTTCCCTAAGTCTGTGTCTTTAGCAAAGCAACCTTGCCCCCTTTCCCTAATAAGAGGTAAAATCCATTTATTTTCACTCCTTCAATCTGAGATGTGATTGTGACTTTGGCCAGTAGAATAAGGGACAAGTGCCAGTGTGCTAGTGTTGAGTCCAGACCTCAAAAGACTTTGCATGATTCCGCTCGTTCTCTTGGAACACAATCCAGTACCATGAGAATAAGGCTCAGCTAAGTGTCTACATGAGGAGAGACCTGTGTCCTAGTAACCCCCAAAACCCAAACCAGGAGCTAGCCAAAGGAGTGAGGCCATCTTTGACCTTACCCAGCCAGCCTCTGCCAGCCAACTGCAGACTCATAAATAAGCTCAGCTGCAATCAGCTAACCTTGGCCCAGATCAGCAGAACCATAAACTTATGTACAAAACAAGTACTTATTTTAATAAGCCTCTTAGTTCGGGGGTGTTTTATGCACAGTGTTAGAATAGCAATAGAAAACTGATACAGCAACCTACAGTTTCAGTACCATCACTGCCTTAGAATCAACTTTTATCCTGATTAGATGAATATGTGGAGCTGCCAGTTAACCATGACTCTGGGTGACTAATCACACTTTAATAGTTTAGCACCAACCTTGGTCGAAATTAGACCTCTGATCTTCCCTGGGTTTCAGTTCCTTTCTTTGTAAATTAGCTAACCTGTTGCTCTAGGTCTGAGAACCAAGTCCGCCATTTTCCACAGCTCAGGAGCAGAATCTGATTGGAATCACACAGAGTTGCAAACTGAAGCCAAGTTAATCTCAATGCACCATCTGCCCTCTTGAATCTCAGTGTATCTTCTCCTGAATTTCCTGTCATAAATTTTCCCATGTTTCCCAGCCATTTGACATGGGGAAGAACTGCTTTGCTGGGTTGCTTATTGCCTTCAACTTTGTGCTGTGGACACGATGCCCTACAGGTACTGAAGCAGGAGAGTTTAATCTTTATAGCCGGCCCTGCCCATGACACTCACTCCACTGTGTCATCTCATTATGTTCCTTCTCAGTCCTGTCCCAATGATTCACAGGAATTATGTAATTCTCCTTAAGAAAGATAGCTCTGGGTAGGGAATAAGCTGTTGGGACAAAAATGAAAGGAAGCACCAGGGTGACAAATAACCTATTTTGTAATTTTCTAGAATTCCTCAAGAACCTTGTTTTATTCATCTCTGTACATATGTAAAATAATTCTTTGTGCATGTTTTATATTAAATAACCTTTTAGAAATAAAATTGGCCAGTAAATCATCTTATGTGGAGAACATCTTCTGCCAAAGAGTATCATATTTTCTTTGTAAAACAAAAACAAAACACACAAAATAGGGCTTCTACCTGGTAAATTACAAAAATCTATAATTATTTTAGAATTTTCTAGAGACTTACGTGCAGAATCTTAAAAAGTTGAACTCAAGACAGGTGCTGTGGCAAAAGCTTATAATCCCAGTGGCTCAGGAAGCTGAGGCAGAAAGATCTCATGTTCAAAGCTAGCCTCAGCAGTTTAGTGAGACCCTAAGCAACTTTGTGAAATCCTGTCACAAAATAAAAAAAAAAAAATACAATGGATTAGGATGTGGCTTAGTGATTGAGTGGTGCCCCTGAATTCAATTCCTAGTACCAAAAAAAAAAAAAAAAGTTGAACTCAAGAGAAGCACAGAGTAGGACAGTGGTTACCTGGAGCTGGGAAAAAGGGGAGATGCATGGAAGGAGAGATGCTGGTAAAATGGTACAAAAGAATATCAACTATCCAAGAGAAATAAGTCGAAGAGATTTATTGTATAACATAGGGATCATAGTTAAGAATAATGAATACTTGGATATTATTACGAGATTAGGTCTTAAATGTTCTGCCAACAAAACAGTAATAAGTATATAGATGACATGTTAATTTTGCCAGATTTAACCATTTCACGGGGTGCGCGCACATACACACACATGCATACACATACACATATCTCAAAACATCACATTGTACACTAAATAGATGCAATTGTTATTTGTCAACTATTCTCTGATGAAATAAAATAAATATGTTAAAGTCTTCGGATTATTCAATTTCAACAAAAATTAAATGTAAACAAAACAAAATCAAGGAAGAAAGAATCTTTAAGTCACTTGCAAAACAATACATACTTTTTTTATTCTTTCAATACAAAGATGAATAGGGCATTATTTCCACCAATCAGAAACTCACAGTCAGATAATATAGGGGAGTGAGATTAAAAACAACTATGAAATTAAATGTTTCTACCTTAATCAAGTTTCTCATCATCTTTTGCCAGCCAAATAGGAACAATAAGAATTGTTTCACAGAGTAGTTGCCATGATTAAAGGAAACTGCATGTTTGAAAATCATGAAAATCACTTAGTTGGTATTAATAGAGTAGAATTTAAGTGTGGCTATGGAGATGAAATGCTTACCAGGGAAAAATAAGAAAGAAATAGGTGTATTTCCAAGTTTAGTTCAGAAATTTAACTTGGAACTTCCCTTGGATATTTATTTTGTCACCTTGTTTATTATAACTTTCACTAGTCATGAAATAGTCATGAGATTAGAAATGTGCTGCCTTGTCTTATTTCTCTGGAACAGGTTTTATAAATGTAGAGACATATTACTTGGACAATTCTGCAACCTCACATTTCTATAAATACATTTATAGAACTTAATTAGGAACAATATATACAGTTTGGCAGGTAGTTACTGAAACAGCTCTATAGTTTTATGAAATATATTAGATTTGGTACACAAATAATGTAATCATTTAATGGGTCAATTTCAATTACACTTTTCCACTTGGCACCCTGGAAATCGATTTCTTTAACATAGAGACATTAGTCTTTTTCATGTTCCTACATATATTTTGGTCTCATAAATAGAATTGAAACTAAATTTAATAAATCTTTTCTTCATTTTCAGCCAATGTCATCCATTTGATGGATATTAATGACAAAGCAGCTTATGTCTATCACAAAAATTAGAACAAGATACTTTGTTGTATGTTCATGATATTTTGAGAGGACTTCAAGATTCTTTGGAGTACTAATCAACTGCAAACTTATTAAAAAGTATGAAAATTCTTCTCAAAGGAGGCCCACATAAGACCTTCTTCAACACTTCCATCAGTTTATAAAATGAGAGCTGGGTGTGGCTGAGTATTTGCCATGAATAAGTTTTAATTAGGATCTTGGGTAAAGCAACAGTAAAGACTATATCAAGAACTATGTAATGTTTTGAACAACCAACATTAAAAAAAATAAAGAAAGAAAAAGAAAAAAAACTATAAAGTGTTTTTTGTTTTTCACTCAGTTTCAACCCTTTTAAAACCAGGATGCTTGCTCGCTCTCTCTCTCTCTCTCTCTCTCTCTCTCCTCTTTTCTTTTCTTTTCTTTTTTTTTTTTTTTTTTTTTTTTTTGCACTTTGGGGTGAGACTTTGAAAACAGGGAATAATGAAGAGGAGGCTACTCATGAGTTAAATATGGACAGGTTGTGTTAAGTTCCACCAAAGAACTATGCAATTTGTCTTTTTCAGAACACCCAGGGAAAGAGGCATTAGTCAAGGTTCCATACTCAACAAAAGAAAAAAGAGAAACATGTTTACTTTGGCTTTTCATTTTCTTCTTTATGAGTGTGTGTGTGTAAGAGAAAAAGAGACTCTTTTTTGCTCTCAGACATATTCTGACATTGGAGGTAAATGTTCATAAAAAAGGCTTGGTCCAACCCCAGGAAATCATTTGGGGGTAATTACCACTTGGCACTAAAGCAACATTTAACAAGCTTGCCTTTTTTCTACTGAAAGATGAAACAGTTGAGCATGGCTTTTATTGGATGCCAAAGTGGACTTTCCTTGATCATGCAGGTTTTTATGTTGGTCTAGATTCAGATAGTTGGGGTGGCAACTCTGGAGGTAAGACTATAGCCTTGATAACAAAGTAGAGAATATTAATTTAACTGGTATTTTGCAATAATGCTGTGTTTGCCATAGTATGGGAATACCTGCCTTCTCTGAAGAAGACCAAATACAAAATTAAAAGTAGAATATTGACATGTCAGTTGAATTAACCACATGTATTGAAACTTACATGTGTGTGAGAGACAAACACATGTATGGCTCTTTATATGCTCATTGCTCACTAATTTGAATATGTATTAATTTATTATATTAACACACATATATGTTAATTTTGGACGTTCATGGATCTTTATTTTATTCATATATTTATATGTGGTGCTGAGAATCGAACCCCGTGCCTCACACATGCTAGGCAAGTGCTCTGGCACTGAGCCACAACCCCAGCCAAGGCTGGGGATATAGCTCAGTTAGTAGAGTATTTGCCTTGCATGCCTGAGACCCTGGGTTCAATCCCCAACACCCCCCCAACACACACACAAAGAATCCATATATGTTTCCTCCCTTGAAATAGGTTTCTGGGTACTTTTTGGTTATTTGTAAATGTAACCCTTAGGACACTAATAGAATCAAAGTTGAGCTAAGTAGATAAAAGTAGCAGGGGGTCCCAAAAAGTGATCAGAAAAAGACATATACTCTAAAAGCAAGAAGCATGTGAACAGAGGTGGAAAGCCAGCTAAGGTTACATATTTTTCAAATGTACACAAAAACCCAAAGAAATCCTGAGACTGTGCTTTGCAGCAAGTCCAGCTTAAGGATGGCAGAGACTGAATCTCTGAAAGGTCAAGTATTCAAAATCAGATGCAGCTGAACAAGGAAAACACTATCTCTTGCTTGCTACTTGCCAGGGAAGGGCTTCACAAAACCCAGAAGCTATGTGCAACACAGGAAGATATATGCTTATGTAAGCTCGCATGCTTGTGCCTATGAGGAAATTGTTGTATCTAGAGATTTCCTTCTCTGAGTCCACAGCACCACTCCCTTCCTCTCCACCTGCCCCCATCCAGATATGCGTCTTTCCCTTTCCTGCTCTTTGAAAAATGATGTTTAGGCAACATAGCTGGTCAGTAACTAGGAATGGGTAAAGAAGCTTGGAAACTCATTTGTTTTCATCATTAACTTTTTGAATGGGTACAGGTGAAGCTATGATTATATTTTCAATTACAGTACCCTCATTTTCAAGTATTTAAAAATAACTCAGCCCAATTTTTTAAATTGATTGAACTGGAGCTTGCCAATCAGTAATAGACAACCGTCAACCTCCAAATATACAAACAGCTATAACAACAATGAAAACAGTATCAAAGTTGGGAGAGAAACATACAAACCCACAGGTAATTTTTTTAAAGCTTTTTTATTCTGAAAAAAAATCATTGGAGGAATGCAAGCCATTTTTGTCAGTTCTGTATAATTATTTTTACACGTCACTTTGCAAAGACCCCAAATAAAGTAAAATATTCAATTTCTGCACTTGCAAATAACTTACCCTCACAGATGTGTGCACCGCCACCCCCCCCCACACACACAGGCACACACACCACTCCTCTCTCTTCATATAAGTCGATCAGAATTCAATGGCCTTTTAGAGGTTGTTTAAGACATACACTCAAAGTCAAAATGGGTGTTTTGTGTTGGTCTGGTCTCTAAGGAAAATCCAAATAACTTCACAAAACTTCATAAAATATCATTTTTTCCTCTTTTTTTTCAACTTTAGATTCAAGGCTATTTAAAAATAGACTCTCCCCAATTTGCCAATTCATGGCTGTAGAATTATCTGAAAGTGTAGGCTCTTTTCATAGCATTCAGTAAGCTACATGGGAGTTCAGCAGGGGAGCCCCTGGTGGGGATGCCTCCTTGGACCTGCAGCACAATGCTGCTATTTTTCTTTCTTCCCAGGCTCCTTAGAGGAGGAACTGGTCTCTTGACCCATCCTATGACTTCCAGATTCCAATTTCCTAAAGCACTACAGCCTCTTATTATTGCATGTGAAAGATTTAAAGTATTACTTTTCCTCATGCCAAGGAACACAATGATGCTTTCAATAAAGTTAAGATCTATGTGAGCTATTACTGTTTACAAGCATATTCTCTATACGGACTGGTATTTCTGTCATTTGGAAGGTCATTTGTTAAATAATCATCCTTCGTAATGGAGGTGTAAATACTCACCCAAAACAAAGCTAATAAATTGGGGAACAGAAGGAAAAAATAAGACAGGAAGTTGGTAGAGTAGAACTTTTAACTTGTCTGACGCTCAAGTAGAATTCATTATATTACGTCTTAGGTTAGATCAAATGCGGCTGTTCATTATTGGTTAAGAAAAAACTTGCTATGAAAATAAGACTAGAACGGTGCTGGGGAGGAAGGAGAGCAGGCAGGTATATTGCACCTACCTACAAAACTTCTGAAAACCTGAGTCTCCTAAAATAGCAGGCCTTTGCTACTTGCTACTCACTCAATACTCTTGCACAAGGTATTGGGATCCAGTGAAACAAGGTGCAGAGTATTTGGAATCTATTGAAACAAGGTAAAGAACAGCTTTTAAGGGGTTAAAATTCAGTTGACTCTAATATACCATGGGCCTAAATGGATTCTGATATTCAGATGCAGGCAAAAACTATCTCTGTTGCTGATTTAAAAGGAATTTCAAGAGAAGTCAGTTTGAGTATTAAGTAGAAAGTAACACTACTGCAATTAAACATACAGAATATGTAACACTATATATGTACACATATGCACATGTACACACAATGACACATAGAGACAAAAATAAATAAATGCCCTCAATGTACTCTAATCCCTGTAGAAATTATTAGGAGCTTCTCGGCTGCTTTGGTTTCCCTCCATATAAAAATAGATTACTATAATTTTCAGAAGATGCTGTATTTGTCAGTGTTCAGCCCAGTAAAAAAAAAGAAAGAAAATAAAGAAAAAGAAAGGCAGATTCCTAAATAACTCCCTATATAAAGAATGTCTGCCTACTGGGCGCGGTGGTACACACCTGTAATCCCAGAGTCTCAGGAGGCTGAGGCAGGCACTCAGTCAGACCCTGTCTCTAAATAAAAAAAAAAAAAAAAATAGGGCTGGGGATGTGGCTCTGTCTGCCTGGGTTAGTCCAACCCTCTCTGTTGACTAAGGAGTATCATGCCATTTTGGTACTCCATAAAATGTAATTATGGAAGTTTGAAGATTCTTTCTAATGCCTCTCATGTCATTGTTGATGTGATTCTTTAAACTTAAATTTGAAACCAGGTATGTTTTCATAAAAAATAACTATCAGCTATTGTTTTTACAATTTTTAAATTCATATTTTTTTAAAAATGTTTAAGTCTAAGACTCTAGATTGCCCAGTGTAACAAGTGAAAAGATTACAGTGAATACTTAGTTTATTTCAATGCTTTCATAATTGCTCTATTTAGTTCTCTGATTTTTGTGTAGAAGTAGGGGAGCAAATGCTTCTTAAGTTTTTTTCGGAGGTGGGGTTTACAAATATACTGGAGAAGCACATGCATTGTTCCTAGCCACGGGTGCAATCCAGGGCCAAGAGTCTGCCTGCTCCACAGGTCTTGGGGTGGAGCATCTCACTTTTCTTATTTACTATGATGCCTGTGTTATTGTCAAAATAAGGAATCACACCATCTTTTCTCCTGTAGGACTCTCTGTGTTGAATTACTCTGGATTGGGTGCACCTTCTTTCTGAGTTCTGGCCATTGCCATGTCACCCACCCTGCACTGGGAAGTCTGTGCAGCTGTCCCTGGATCCTCCTCACAGTGATAATATATGCATATTTGGGGGTCCTATGTTGCCTGCACAATAACAGCTCTCACTGGAAGATCATGGGAAATCCAGAATTTCATACCTTAAAACCTTTATATCCAGGTTTCATCTTTAATGCAGTAAAGGAACAGAGAGGAAATGGATACAAAGAACACTGGGATAGGGATTTGGACTAGTGCCAACTCTATCACATCTTAGTTCTCTAACAAAACAGATAACCCAATCAATAAATTGGCAAATGACCTGAACTGACAACTCAAAAAAAGTACAGAGGTCAACATGATATGAAAAAATATTCAACTTCTTTAGACATCAGGGAAATGCAACTCAAAACTACACTGAGATTCCATCTCACTCCAGTTAGAATGGCAGTCATGAAGAGTACAACTAACATTAAATGCTAGCGAAGATATGAAGGAAAAGGAACACTTATACACTGTTGGTAGGAATGTAAATTAATATAGCTACTATGGAAAACAGTTTGCAGGTTTTTCCAAAAGCTAATGACCATATGACTCAGCTATATAACTCTTTTGTATTTATCCAAAAGAAATAAAGTCAGCATACTTTAGAGATGCCTGCATGCCCTTGTTTATCTCAGCACAATTCTCTATAACCAAATTAAACTGAGAACCAAATAGACAACTGTCTATGTATTAATGGATAAAGAAAATGTGGTATATATAAACAATGGAGTTTCATTCAGCCATGAATAAGGATAAAATTTACAGGAAAGTGAGTGAAAATGAAGACTAAAAGTTATAGCAAAATAAGTCAGACTCAAGAATCTTATGCTTTCTCTTATGTGTGGAAGCTAGATGGGAGGGGAAAGAAGCAAAAAAGGGGATTGCCATCATGAAAGTAAAAAGGAAACCATCAGAGTAGAGGAAGGGTATCAGGATGAGGGAGGCTGGAAGGGTTGGGAAGGAACCGAAAATTGATCAAATTACTTATTTATATAAAAATGTGTCATAATAAAATCCACCATTCTGTATAAATAATATGCTTCAGTTTAAAAAATATGTATGTTTTTTAAAAAGTGAGTGATGTGGAGAAACAAAAACACATAGACTCCACCTTTTGGTGAGAGTGGCATTGACATCCAGCACTCAGAGGTTCTGGAATCCGGTCCTCACCAGTACAAGTTACAAGTCCATGACAGAGGTGTTCGCTGACCACCTCGGGGGTGTAGTTTCAGCATTCCTGCTGCCATTAAGCCCACCACTCTGGCCCTCTCAGATTTGTGAGCTACATATTTTTCTCTAATAAACTCTCTCTGCCTGTAAGAAAAAGAAAATTATTTAACATGTTCATAAATCTAGTTGGGTTAGAAACTCATGGTAATAAGAGAAACAGCTACGATTTCTTAAACAGCTACACTGTGCCAACACCCTCATAAGCACTTGACATAAATTAACTATTTTATGCATATTTTATAAATGAGGATGCAGAAACTCAGAGAACTTAAAATATCATTCATCTCAGATAACTAGTAACTAGGAAAAACCAGCATTAAGCTCAGGTCTGTAACACTCTAGACTTTTTGTTATTCTCATTGTGATTATATCGCTTTCTGGTCTTCACATCATTTCTACTCTTCCTAAAGGGATGAAAATAATGAACTTTGTAGTAGACTGTCCTCATCTTTCTCCTACCTAGGATCTATTTTCCAGTTTATGAATTATCAATGCCTTTCATTGATCTTTCTCTTTTATAATATTTACTTTTCATTTATGCAATGGCTTATTAGTAAGTTTTCTGAACCATGAAATGGGGAGGACTGAAGTTTGAAATGAGTGAATATTCTTATTCAAAATTGTAAAACAATTCTAAAATAAGAGAAGTCTGAAGGCAAGGTCTAGAGCGAGCTCTGTTTCTGGACTCCTGCCCTTGGTCCCTTTTCTTAGATACAGAGAGCTTATTATTGCTTTTGGTGTGGCAGATTCACCTTAATTAGTGCATGCACATACACGCTCATTTACTGTGTGTTAGACATTATTCTAAGAACTTTACTAATATTAATCTATTTAATCTTTATACTAACCCAGTGTAGCAGGTACTATTATCCTCATTTTTCAAATGAGAAAACTGAAATTCAGAAGAGAATGTTTTGCCCAATATTGCACAGCCATCTATCGGCAGAACTGGAATTTGAATGGAGGCATTCTGGCCCCAAAGTCAGGTTAACACTTAGTTAAAGCATAAAATAAAACATAAAACTGATAATTCACTGACATCCTCTTCTCAGAATACATAACCAATGGATCCTCCTGGCCGCATACTGAGGGTCATGGTGATGGCATTTTTGCTAACATGTAATGTGTAGGAGTAATAATGTTCATGCCACATTCACTGTTTTTAGAAAATGGATGATACACCGAAGACAATATCATCTGCTCATCATTTGCTCAGGTGGATCTTACCTGTTCCATGATGCACTACATAAGAGAAGGGAAACATCTGACATCAGCATCACCATGTTTTTTTCTGGCTTTAATATTCTTCCATTGTGCCCATAAAAATTCAGGCTGATAGCTTCAACACGGAATGAGGAGTTCATCTAATTCATCCTTTTATTTCTAGTATTTAGAACAGTTCTTGGCTCATAGTAGAAGCTCAATAAATATTGATTTGAAATGATGAATAAAATTAGGTGATAATCAAATAAAGGTTATCATTCTTAAACTTACTCTTGTGGTTTTTCATGTGAGATGAATTAATCTCTCTCAATTATTCACCAGGAATAAAATTCTATAATGTTTAATGAGTCAGAAGTCATATCATATCCTGCCAAACTCCTGTACCATTTTTCCCTGTCCCTGGAATTTTCTTGGTTATTACTGACATTTTACCTATTATAATCTTCTCAACAAAGAAAATAGAATAGACAATCTGCTGTTAATAACTCTTGAAGTGAATCAATTTATTGTCATAGTAACCAAAATTTACAAAACAGATAAATTAGGAAAAGATTTAAATTCAAGCTAGGAAGTGAATGTTCCTAGAAAAAAAAAAAAGATAAGGTAAATTCTTCTATTTTTCAAATAAGAACAAAGATAAGTTTCTTTCTGCCTCAGTCAGCTTTTCCAAAGAGTACAACCTATCCAGAGTCCAAATAGGATATAAGAGGTTAAGACAGATGAAGAGATAATAATAATACTCATGTATCCAGCAAATGAGTTGATTGGAGTTCCTTCTCTGCCCCACGCCTGCTTGATTCCCACTCATCTTCAGATGTGGAATCATCCTTCAGATTCCAGAAAAGTCCTCCTAGTTGGAGGAGAGCCCCTTATCAAAGCACGGCCCTGTGTATATCTTTTCTTCATATCATTTGTCCATTTGTGATCACACTCTGATTTTATGGTAACTCAATTAATGTTTGTCTGCCCCCTAGAAAGTGAGTTTCTATGAGTGCAATGGCTGGATCTGACCTTCTCACAGTATACCCAGAGATATCACAGGAGCTAAAACACATAAGTACTCAAAACATGTTTGTTAGAAACATGGCCAAGAGTGTCCTCAGCAATGTTTATACAGCACAGGCAGTACCAATGTAGTATTTTTCCTCGTGTGTCCTTAAAAAAAGAAAGAAACAAACAAACAAGAAACGTGGAAGGCAAAAATGATAAAATGCCTGTAAACAGAAGAAATTCCACTACAAGCTAAAGTACTATGGTCCAGTTGTATAGTCACGCTACACTGAGAAGCTTTATCTGAGGATGGAATTTAGATGCCTAAAGGTAATAGTGTTCATGTTTCAGCTGGGCTTTTATTAAAAACTGATGACTTCACCATGTTCTAGAAAGCAGTCATCCCAGAGTGATGCATAGGAGGGTCTCCATCATGACACGTTCCCAACATACACCAGACTGTGAGTAATCCCATTAATCACCAGTCATTCCAAACTTTTCTCTATCTCTTAAAAAAGCCAATTGTCCATAAAGTTAATTACAGTGTGAGTGACTTTGTTGTAAGGAGATCCTTGGATCTGATTTAATTCCTCAGGAAACGCAACTGCTTTACAGAAACAAATCATTCATATCACACTGCCCAATCAATGGTGATGCACAGGTGTGTCAAAATGATGTAGTGGATAATGGCAACCCTGAGATGGGTTCCCACAGCACCCATAGGAAAGGCCAGAATTTTTTTCAGAAGGGAGCTTTGTTTTCATTCCTAACATGTTAATCCAAAATATTTGTCTAAATTTATTTGCTTCTAACATAAAATAATTTCCTTGGAAGGTTGGATATTCAATGGGAAGGCAAGAGAACTGACTCAGAAAGGAGCAAGCCTCGACAGACCTTTTATTGAGCCAAAAATGAAGAGAAAGTTTTTAATTGTAATTTTATTTCTTCTTCCATCCCATTTTGCCTGAAGCTCAAAGTCCAGACAGAGCCTATTGACTTATCTTGGGCCACATGCCCATACGGATTAGGGAAAGGCAAAGTGGTCTGATTTCTAGTATCACAAAGAGCACACCATGGGTGAGAAGAAATTCCCAAATGGAAATCCTATTGGTGTTTCCAAAAAAAGATACATGAATGTTGACGGTCATTACCAGAAAATCCAAACATATGCCCAGTCCAAAAAAAAAAAAAAGAAAAAATGTTGTTCTAGTGCTTCTTTGTTACTCTCTTTACATGGTCTCCCAACTCCTTTCTCCTGACTTTATTGAGTGAATCAATGGGAGGAGATTAATTTCCACTCTGTCATTTTGACCATGACCTTACTTCTGGGACTCCACTCCTATCTGTGGGTGATGCATTCACTGTGTTTCCTGAACCACTTTCCATATGGACAGACTTCTCAGAATTATCAACTGAATCTCTCTCTCCAGTATTCTGAATATCCACATGCTACCTAAGAACTGTTCTCTACTCTGGAGGATTCCCTGAAACTGACTGAAATAAGAGTTGAGATTTACACATACTCCCATTGCCTATAGATACTGTGTCTAATGACTAATGATTTATAACCCCAACATTTTATAAGGTATATTACTAACATATCATCAACAAATAAGATCCATTAGTGGTATTTCCATGCCTTCTATGGCTCCCTGGTGAATAAACCTGAATAAATTATTTTGAGCTCAACTCCCCATGACTACATGAGTTATGTCTAATTAAATCCAATATTGTAGGTCTGGGGTTGTGGCTCAGTGGCAGAGTGCTTATTTAGCACATGTAAGGCAGCAGGTTCAAGCCTCAGCACCACATAACAAATAAAATAAAGGCATTCTGTCCATATACAACTACAAAAAAATTTAAAAATAAAAAAATAAATAAATCCAATCTTGTTAAAACTTCTATCTTAACAGGCATCAGTCTATTGTTCTATTTGGTAATGTTCTCCAAGATACTGATTCTATCACCATTTGTATTAATCCTTCATTCAAGTCTCTTGTCACCATCAAATCACCATTTGATGAGAAATTAGCTAAGACAAGAGAGAAAGAACCCAGTTGCATCATTACAGGCTTCTCTTTAGTCTGGCCTTCATCTTCTGGTAAATTCTAGCCTGGATGCAGCCTTTCAATCAGTGTAAGCTCCCTCTAACCACATTATCATATTTTCTAACCTTATCCTGAAATATCATAAGCGATATTCCAAAGCACTATGTGTAAAGTTTCCCTCATTGTTTCCTACGATTTCAAGAGTATATTTGAAAATAACAGCAATAAGAAGAATTTGAGATTGTTTGGGTGTGATTTCTAATTTTCACTGATTTGTTTCTAAATTTCATGAATAATATATTTAATAATCCATTCCAGTGTTTCCCTAGGCATTGAATGGTATATATTGAATCCATATTCTTCCCTTTAACATATAGAATCCAAACTCTTTGAAAACTTAGAACAAGTCCTCTATCATTTCTTCCATTTTTCATCATTCTTTTGACTTCAACTTAAACTCTTCTTGAAATCTTTAGAATGAAGTCATTTAAGGCCAAGGAGACTCATTTCATGAGTTTGTGTAATATTTAACTACTACAACACTCACAACCAGCATAAACCTGGAAGAAAACAATAGAATCTTGGGATGCAGGCAGCTCCACCTATGGGTTTGCCCAGCATGTAGGAGAACACTAGAAAGAGTGTAGGAACTGTGGGCCTTCGGTGGGCTATAGTCTTCAGCCAGGATGTTTTTAAAACAGGATGAAGATCACCATTAATCTGGCATGTCATCAGGCGGAGGTCAGTTAGGAGAACTTCTTCTATAACTTTCAAATATTTCTTTTTCTGATTCTTAGCAGTTTTCATCAACCTCAGCAGTTTTAAATGTTGTTCTACTATACAACGGAATTCTTGCAGGGTTCTTCTATCCTTTAATTTTCCTTCTGCGCTATGAGTGCTTAAAGATGGAGACTTTCTTATAGCCAACACCCCATTTCCTTAAAATTGTCCTCCTTATCGTATCATCAGATTTACAATATAGGTAAATGAACTTAACCCTATTCAATTAAACCACTATTGGTTGCAGGTTAATTATGTGCAAGTCACTGGGCCTCTTTTCTTTGAGCAGCTTCCATTTCTGATCTTTAGACAATGGAAATACTTAAATGTCTTTTATTCATTTTTTACAATTTATTGTTCTAGTCAGTTTTTTCACTGTTATGACCAAAAGACCTTACAATAATAATTTTAGAGGAGGAAATATTAATTTGGGGGCTTGCGGTTTAGAGGTCTTAGTCCATAGATGGCAACTGAATTCCTTGGGGCTCAAGGTGAGGCTGAACATCATGGAGGAAGAGTGTGGTGGAATAAAGCAACTGGGAACATGGCACCAGGAAGCAGAGAGAGCTCTGCTCACCAGGGACAAAATATAAACCCCAAAAGCATGCCCCCAGGGACCCACCTCCTCACATCCTACCTGTCTACAGTTACCACCCAGGTAATCCCTATCAGTGGATTAATTTACTGCTTGGGTTAAGGCTCTCACAATCCAATTATTTCATCTCTAAACCTTTCATTGTCTCACACATGAGTTTTTGGGAGACATCTCACATCCAAACCATAACATTTATCATCCTTAAACATTATATACATCTGGCCATTCTCTTCTCATTTTCCTCTCTTAGTATTCTGGTAAAGAATCTTTTGGTCTCAAGTGCTAGAAGTTTCTATTGGTTTAGTGAGAAAGAATAGGCTGTGTGTGTGTGTGTGTGTGTGTGTGTGTGTGTGTGTGTGTGCGTGCTCTCGCCCCTTTTGGGGGTGTAGAGGTACAGCAACACCTTCATTCTGTAGCTGAAAGTCCAGGGATAGAACCAGGACTTCCCACAGGGACGTAAGCCAGGCTTTCACGGTGTCATCAGGCCTCTAGCTCTACCTCCCTGCCGCTCCTCAGTTTTAACATCAGATCTCTAAGTCCACATCAACAGAGGCTGGCTCCCTCTGTTACCTGTAAGTTGAAACTCACTCAGGGAGGTAAGTTCCAAGAGCCCCGGGATTATATCTTATTTTGTTTATGCCTCTATATGTCCAGTATCCAGCCTGAAGTCTAACACAAGGTAAGCGCTCATTAAACATTTTTGAAGGAATGAGTGCACCCTGAGTCATGCCCTAGACTAAGTGCTTTGCAGCTCCTTCAAAATGTAGATGAATTTCACACTAGAACTTTGCGACTTAAAAAAAATGTCATTTTAAAACATTGCTCTGAATCAAATTGTATTTTCTTCAAGCCCCCAACATTTCAGCTGATGAGGATTTCAATTTTAATCATTGGGGTGCCCCTCACCCCTGTTTTGTACCATGTAGAAATATTGAACATAAGCAATGCCAGACAACTGGGCAAGAAGCAGCTTCTCTCACCCATGGTTGGTACATTCTCAACTGTCTTGGTTCACAGAACACAGTAGAGCATTTGCCAATGCTGTCTGTCTCAGCCAACACCGTTCCAGGTGGAACCTTAGGATCTGACTTCCTGACTACTAATTCCATCTCTCCACCTACTCTCTATCTGAGGCTGTTTATGCCACTGGCCTCTGCTCTCCCATCCCAGGCTGAGGAAACATAAGCTCTGCCCCAAGTATCCCCACTTCTAACACCTGCACTCAAAGTTCTCCCCTACATCTCTCCTCAATGAGCCATTCCCGGGCAAATAAGGAGCTAATGCAAATTACTCCTTTTTAAAATTACTATCTTATTCTTACATTTTATGAGTTGGTGGTATATAGAAGCAGTTCCTCAAATTGAGGGCAAAAAAGAAAACTGGCCTCTCTGGCCACTCACTCACTCACTACTCAGCAAGTTGGTGCATGAGTTCATCTGTTTCCTGCATGTTCTCCACATTCTGGGTCAGAGCAAAGTGTGAAATGGTCTCCTGCTCCCATTTTTTTTTGGTCTATTTTTTTTTCCTACTCTCAATAGAGGGGGTGAGATTAAGCACATCCACTCAATTAACTTGGAGAAAAAAAAAAAAAAAAACTTGTCAAGTGTTCTCTTCATCCAGAATGCATGACAGTGCTAATGTGCTTCAGTCCAACTGCAGGAATTTGACTGGTAGCTTGGCTTCCCTATGTTGTATTTTTCTCCACTAGTCCTTTAGCTAGTGGAAGCTCTCCCAAGCTCTGTTTTACCCCTCTGATGATGTGTGAGTATCACCTACTGTAATGATACCACATACAGTAAGAGAACCTGCGTTCTTAATCACAGGGCTAGCCACAAAATCACTGGACTTTTGTTTTCCAGAAAATAACTTGACATGATCTTCTCTCCCCTAGCAGTAGTTCCTAACTCAAATAAAAAAATCTGTCTCTGCACCTTTAAGTCAAATAGACAGTATATGAAGCCACTGGCTAATGATACCTAAAATATCTTAAACATGAATTTAGAAAGCAATCAGAGTCTCAGCTGTTGGTTGTAAGGTCTGGACAGGTTTACAAAGCCATGGGGAAGTAGGCAACAATCTGGTCAATTCAGGTCAAAGTAGCAGCTGTGTAAACTATTGTGTACGAGCCACCCACACTATCTAAATGAGCTGGATAATCTGTTCAAACCTGGGTCAAGTTAGGTACAGACTTGGCTGACATGCCTGCTGGAAACAAAACAGAAGAGAAAAAATAATGATGCCCATGTTCACAGAACTGGTTTGGAATATTTTAGACTGTCTTAGGGGCCACCATTGGTGGTAATCTCTCCTACCCCTTGTTCTGTAAAGGCTTCGAGAAAAGCTTTTTCATTTTATTCTAGTACTTATAATATGGCCTAGAAAAAATGCAGAGGAAGACAAAAATTAGATAGAAAACATTATAAGTTCAATCCAAATTTTAGAAACTCAGTCTCCTTTAGTACCAAGAAGATATCTGCTCTGTCCTATAGTTCACTGTGGTTTCCTCTGTTCCAGTTCTATGTTCATCAGTATGCTTTTTAAAAATTATTTTATTTTTAAACATACAAAAATCCTTTGGGGTGAATACCAGCAACTTCAGTAATACTTTGCATCTGAAGTTTCTATTAAAGGTTGCCTAGCACCTTTCCAAAAGAAAGACAGTTCCTGGGTGCTGCTGTTAAGAACTGTAGTCCCCTTAGATAAGACACCCTTCTTCATTAGTTCATTTCTTCCACCTTCTTGGTTTAGAAAAGTATGAATAGTCTTCAGCCTCCCTCTAAAATCCATTCAAAATTGCAACTAAATTTGAAGTTTAAAATAAGACAATCCTTACAGGGAAAATCAGTCACTTATCAGTAGAGTTCCATGCAGCTCATTGGAAATTCAGAATTTGGAACACAAATTTAGAATATTGAACATGGCATTATTCATTGCCTGGCACGGAGTCATGCAAGGCAGTTAGCCAAATAAGCTATCTCTCTACTTACAGGTGAAACAACGGTTTGGAGAATCTTAAAAATTTGAAAACATTCATAAATCAAAATAGGAGGTTTTCTAAGGGAGAAGTGAGTACTCTGCCAAGTTAAGCAAACTAAAGAAGAAAACAAGTCGGCCGTTAAAACGGTTTTCATGGCAGACACTTACACTTCTTCAAACAATATCAATTAGTGTCTTTAGAAAAAGACTTCCCAAAGATGATATTTCAATCAGCATATTTTCTAGTTGCAAAAGAGCTTTCTTTCATTGTCTCGGGCTGCAGAAAATGAGACAATGAATAGTGGTAGCATTGCTGCTAGAGGTAGAGCTTAGGCATTGAGTCCGATGTAACTGAATCCATGAAATGATCTAAAAATTATAGGACTTCTCAGGCCTCTAATGAAAACTGTTTCCCATCCATCACCAACAGGACTTCTTAATGGGCAGATATTCTCAGTTTCCAATGTACTTTCTCCTTTTTATCAAAATAAATGTCTTTTTAGGAATAGCTAAATTTTCTAAGGTCTATTCTGTCTTTGCCAACTTGTTATGAAGCTTTATCAAGAAAATAAATAAAAAGATATGGAATCCTGAAGGAAATAAAAACAGAAGACAAATTCTTCTTTGCTGAGTCAGTTACTGAACTATCCCATGTTTCAGAAAAACCAGGTGGGAAATTATATCAAGAGAATTAGTTTCCTCTATAATGAAGAAAAGGAACTGAGAAGCTACAGTTCATGAGCCTAGGCCTGGGGAGACTTTTAAAGGTTTGATGAATGGAAACCTACAGAGCTACAGTTAGGGGAAAGAAGAGAGATAATTGAGACATGTGATGTGGGTTATGAATGAACCCCTTCAAAATCTGAAAGATGTAGGTAAAAGCTCAGTCTTTTGTTTGTTCTATCTGTTTCTTTGAATGCCCTTTCATGTAGTCTGGATGATGTTGTGTACTGGGTTTTATTCAGGTTACAACCCTGCTAACAAGCTAACTCGCTCCTCTCCAAAGATAGTTCTGTTTCTGCATCCTCAAGAGATTGTCCATAAAATAAAGGCACAAATATCCTCCTGCAATGACAGGAACACTAACTGCAGCAGAGTCACAATGCTTAGCCTTGCAAGTTCATTATCTGAGCACACCACTTGACATGGCTTTTGACTGAGGGAGCGGTTACCACAATCTTTTTAATCTTTCTGGAAGATCACAATGGTGGTGGCATTTTGAAAATATTGTAGCATTCACTCAAAATCATTCCATATTAGAGATAAAACAAGGCTTTTCTAAATCATCTGGTTAGGACTCCATAAGTTCTTTTAGTGAAAAACAAAACAAAACTCCTATCTGAGAAAAAATGCTACTCAGCATGGTTATCATACTTTTTACTTTCTTTCTTTCTTTTTTTTTTTCCTTTAAAGGAGATAGAAATTAGCCGTTAGTACAATTCAGCTTAGTCACAACCTCTCTGAAGTTGCTGCCTGTGCCAGGTGTAGCCTCCTTTCCTATTCAGCAGTGTTCGCTGCAGACTTTCATTTCCATGATCCATCCGTGTTGCTTGACCTGGAGCTGCCCTTCACCTAATCCACCCTGGGTGATGATTCTCCAGGACACAGGACACAGGAAATCCTGAGATTTCCCTTGCTGTCCCTTCTCAAAAATCCCTTTACTTCTCTTGGTTTGGATCATCTTTCTTTCTTTATTAGATCCTTGGTGAAACACATCATCCAATAGCTCCCTAAGAAATGGTAGTAAGAAACTAAGTTTTTGAGACTTTGCTTGATTCAACTTGTTTTTATTCCATCTTGAGAATTGATTGACAGCTCTGATGAGTGTAGATTTCTAGATGATAATTATTTTCCGCCATAATTTTGAAGATACTGGCCTAATGTTATTGGGCTCCTAGGGTTAATATTGAAAGGGCTGAAATCAGTTTTATTCCTGCTCCTTTCTCTACATGTGACCATGATATATTAATCTGCAGGTTTCTATCTGGAATTTGTTGGAATTTGCTCTTTATCTCTTCCATTCTGAATTTCATAGAATAATGTGCTGGGCATTTTGTATTTTTGTGGGTCCTTTCACATGATGGGCATTTTTACTTAGTAATCTGATTTTTACTTGTTATCTAGAAATTATTATCCTTTGTTTCTTGGAAACTTTATTTTATTATTTATTAGTTTTTTCCCTACCATTTTCTTTGTATATTCTATAGTAACTTCTTTTTCTCTCTCTTTTTTTTAATTATTAGAACTTCCTAGAGCAATCCTCTAATTTTATGTTCCCTTCTCCTCTATTTTTATGTTTCAAATGTTTGTTCTTTCTTCTGGAAGATTTGCTCAAATGTATCATTCAACCCTTACATTTAAATTTCATTATCTGCTTTTACATTTTTAAAATTTTAAGAGCTTTTCAAAAATACTCTAAATGATATTTAAAGCATTCTAAGTGCATGTCACATATGTAGTATCTTCCTTTACCTCTCTTGGGATACAAATATTAGTTTCTCTGAAGTTTCTTTATTTCCTTGTATCCTTTTCTTATCCTCTGATCCATTTTTCCTGTTTGTTGAATTGCTGTCTTTTATTATACCAGGTAATCTTCAGGTCCATTCCACTTTTAGAAAGTATTAAAATGTTCCTTGGAATACATTTCTATACATGGATGGGCTTGTCAAATAGTGGGCTTTGTAGGGGAAACTGGGTCAAGGGTATTTGCCAGACTGCTAGTATCATAAGGAAATCTCTTATGTCCATTCTTGCATATCATTTCTCTTAGGTGAGTCAGTTTCTTCAAAGAAAAATCCTTCCCCCTCTCATCTGGATAGGAAAAAGCGAGATTCCCCATGCTCAGGGAGATGAACATGGAAAACAATGTTGGGGCAGCTTTTTTTAGTATGACACATCATCCATTTCCATGTACCACTTACCTTCCCTTTGCTTTGCCCAGCATAGATTCCAGATCCTCTGTGATGAATCCTCTCCAGAAATTAAACCTCCAGTCTTTTTCATGAGTGGAGAAGGAAGTTTGAAGATACCTCTAATTTGATTTAAAGTCATGCAGCCTCTATTCTCTCCTGCAGAAGTAGCACACTTCCCATCCCTGCCTCTCAGAAGTACATAAATGAGATACATAGTGTCTCTTTTGGCTTTTCACTCCACTTCTCCAAACCCTCAGCCGTCAACCTTTTGTGTTCAACCAAGTCTCTTACCATTTACTTTACTGCTTTCCAACTTCCAACTTTCTGACATTCATCAGCCATCAACTCTCCTCACAATCTCTTTTTCTAATGTTTTTATGCCCTTCTTTTCTCACCACATAATGAGGTTTGTCTAGAAAGTGAAAATAAACCCAAGTGGTCAATCTGCCAACTTAAACTGGAAGTTCATGATAGCTTTTCAACAAGTCTGTCCTCTTCCTATAATAGCTACTTCAAGTCAATAGTTTTGCCATGGTCTCAGTGAAGTGCTTGGCATCTGTGAGAAGCTCAGTTGTGGTCATGTAATTTTGTAAAGTCCTCCCTGACATTGCTGTTAATGACAAATGCCTTTGTGGGTGCTGGTGAAAATGCAGATGAGACGGTATTTATAGAGATGCTGCCTCAACTATAAAGCCTTTTAGTCATCCTCACAGGTAAAACTAGCTGTTCCAAATAGCTGAATTTGATCTCAGTATGCTTTCCTTCAGGTCTGCCATGATTCCAGTGTCCTTCTTCTAGAACCTTCATTGCCACTTCATTTCGTTTTGTTTAACTAACTCCTTAAATTCCCTCATCTCAATTTATTAATAATCATGGTAAGAATACCACTAAATTTATTGAGTACCTAAAACCAGAAGATATATTATCAGGTCTTTCTATATACCACCATGAGTCACTAACAATGTGTAATACATTCTGAGAGATGCATCCTTAGGTGATCTTTTTACCATTGTGCCATTATAGAGCATACCTGCACAAACTAAGCTGGCTACAGCATGATTAGGCAACATGGTCTTAAGGGTCCACCACTACATATGCCATTCCTCCTGGACCTAAATGTCATTAATGCAGTGCATGCCCATATTAGCTCATGCACTATATATGAAAGAAATTCCCATTGTCCCCATCCTGCAGATAAGAGAACTGAGGCATAGTTTATATGGTACTTCCTCACAGAATTCCCCAATCTCTCAGGCTTGACTTAGTCACCTCTCCTCTAGTAAATGATTAAAATACACTCTGGAAACAGAGTTCCTTGGGGACATTGCTTAACCTCTCTCTCTATCAGAAAAATTCAGATAACAATAGTTTTTATCTTATATAGTTGTTCAGAAGATTAAATAAGGTGATACATGCAAAGCACCCTGAACAGAACCTTGCTTGTCATGAGTAGTACATATATGCTAGCCACTACTGCAGGCTCCCAGAGCTCTTGGCAAATTTCTTATATCAATACCTAATGCACTATATCCAAATCTGAATTGTGTGCTTTTAAATGATATCAGTTTAATTTGCACATGCACACACACACACACACACACACACACACACGTCACAACACAAAAGCACTCAGAAGCACTCAGAAGTTGTTGAAATGACAGTGCCATGATTTTTGGGTCCTGAACCCATGGTCCTGCCTGATGGGAAACAAAACCCATTTAGGTAACATCCTTTGGATTCCTTTCTCTTTTGCAATAACTTTAAGTGGAACTGCTTCTACTGCTGCCTCTGCAGTATAAGGTAAAAATCTGAATTTTCAATTTTCTGTATCCCACTCCTCACCTCCCATGGGAGTATGATCCCAGAGAGAGACAGAGAGCAAGGGTCATGACTATGCTACTTAGCATTCTGTCTGAGAACTTAGTACAGTGCCTAGAATGTAAAAAGTGCTTAATAAATGGTTGCTGAAAAGGGGAACTAATATAAAATGCTTATAGAAATTCAACTCCTTTGAGAGAAGGGTGGAATACGCTATAGCTCCAAGCAGAAACACTTCTTAAAAAGCAGTGAGGGCAGATTCTATAATGGCTCTCACTTGAACTCAGAAATGCTGGCTATAAGGGTAGAGTTTGTGATTTTTTTGACTGTGTGATCCTGGATGAGTTAATTAATTCTTGAGTTTCACTCACCAAATAGGTTAGTGAGAAAATCAAATGAAGTCATAGCCATGCAAACTTTCTCTCAACTAGAAATCCCTGCAAAGGGTTACTATACAGGCTTCCTCCCTGGTCATATCAATCTGGAAGTACAGTTGGATATTAGTTTAATAAACCTGTCATTCTCTGGGGTGTTTCATGAACTGTTGCCATCCCCACAATCCTAAGTGCCTGTTAGATTCCTTGTTGATGACGAATAAATGTAGATTGTGTGAGTGGGGAAAGTGGGAGGGGGCCGGGGAACGAGGAAGCAAAGCCTGCTCATGCCACACTCTGTCCCCAAGTCCCTAGAAAACAAAGAGAACTGGAAAGCTCAGAAAAGTTGTAGAACTCCCGAAAGAACCTAAGTCAGCTCCAGAAACTGTGATGATTCTATTTGTTCCCTGGTACACAGGGAAAAATAGCAAGTTGCTCAATATGATAGGAGAGAAGAAGGAAGAAATCCAACTGTCACACACACAAGTTTGTTCCTCTATATTTTCTCATAACTGTGTTGAGACCAGTTACCAAAGACTATCTCTTCCCACCAACTAGTTTGGTGAATTGATTCTTTATGAATTCATTTATTTATTCAGCCAACATGAAAGATATATACCATCTACTGTGGGCCATGATCTAAGTGTGATGCTTGGCTAAAAAAAAAAGGAACATGTCTCCTCCCGTAACTTATGGCTAGAGGGACATCATTAACCACCCCTGGCCTTTGATTCAGAGTTGGAATAAGCCTAATGTCTTAACTAAAGACTGAGTCTTTTCATTGAAGAAACTATTATGGTCAACAATGGGAGACAGTTTTCTTTTTATAGAGAATACTAGACAGATATTTAAGCATATATTCACTTTGGGATATCATTTCTTTCTTTCTTTTTTTTTTAGGGTATCAGGGGGATTTACTCAGGGGCATTCGGCCACTGAGCCTCATCCCCAGCCCTATTTGGTATTTTATTTAGAGACAGTGGCTCATTGAGTTGTTTAGCGTCTTGCTTTTACTGAAGCTGGCTTTCAACTCATGATCCTCCTGCCTCAGCCTCCCAAGCTGCTGGGTTACAGCCATGCACCACTGTTTCCAACTCATTTTGGGATATCATTTCTAAAAAGAAAATTGAATTCTGATAACAAGGACAAACATATTTAAATTAAAAATTATTTATCATCTAAAGAAAAAATTAAAAGGGTTTTATCTAAACTGAAGAAACCAAAGCTTGGTTTAATTTCTGCTTTCTTTCAATAAAAAGTTTTTCTATAGGAAGTGGACTTCAGAACTGTAGGAGAAAGTTGTTCCTTACCTAGGGAAGAATTTCTCAACATTAGATGATAAGGATTAGGAATGAGCAATGGAGGGATCTTAGAAAACTTCATTTCCCAAAGAAGCATGGGTAGGTCTCAGTTGCTTCATGACAGATGCCTGAGTAAGTCCTTGTGCCTTTCATCTCTATAGATAAGTGAGAGACCAATTAAAATTGATGACTCCTAACTGCTTAGAAAAAAATAAATTTGTTTTGATTCTATTTACACTTCTGTTGCAAAGGCCAGATCAGCTCCTATAAATAACTTCAACATTATTGAGCCCTTGTTAGGAAGGTGTCAGTTTCGAGTACTGTATAGTGATGGAAATCTATGAAGGTATTTCTACTTTCAATAAGCTTATAGTTTACTGGGGAGACAGCACTAGCAGTTAGTCACTGTCTAATAATCCTTTACTGTGTGCCAGCCATGATGTTCATATTTTACATGCTTTATTTTATTTACTTTTTACAACAATTCTATGATGTATATATTAACATTATTTTCATTAAACAGATATAGTAACAACAATTCAGAGTTTTTGAGAGGCAATACAACTCACCCAAGATCCCCAAACCAACTTGAATGCCAGAATTCAAATCAGTCTGCCTAATGCAAAGCCTGTGTGCATTTGAGCACTACTCTGCATCTTATACTATAGTCCAAACAAATAGTACCAATAATAACAACAACAGAATGTCTACACCAAGGTATAAACAAAGTGCTTTGGTGTTAAAGAGGATGAAGCAACCAATTTCAATTTGGGATCACTGGAAATTTTAGAATAGGATGTCATTATTTTGGAAGGTAGCTAACTGTCCACCAAAATATGTGTGCCTACTTTCACAGTAGATCTATCACTTGGGGGTAGCTACCCAACCAGGGATGACATTTCCTGATCCCTGTGCTAGAGGGCTAGTTCTCACAGTGGAAGTGATGGAGCTCCCCCCTCACACAGGTAGAAGGTGCAGGTGTGCCTTCCCCACCTCTTCTTTCTTCCTGCAGACCAGGATAACTATAAAACTGCTGCCTAAGAAAAAAAAATAAACTTTTATTTTGTTAAGTCTCTGACGTTTTGGGGGATTTATTTGTTAAAGCCATGAGCATTACACTAACTAATATTAAAAGTATTCTAAGCAAGGAGTAGAAAATAAGCAAAGTCACAGAAGCATAGCGTGTGCAGGGAGGGTGAATAATCCCTGTTCTGTGGAGTATGGATGTGGGAGGGAAGGAGATCGACTGGAAAGGTAATTTGGAACCTTGAATGACAGGTACAAAGTTTGAACTCTCCAGTAATAGAGAGCTCCTGAGACAGATCAGATAACTGATACATATCTCATTTAAAGCTAAAAAAAAATGTTTGTGCTTTCCATAAGAGATATGGGCAGCAAGAATTCTGAATCAGGGATGACAAGATGTTCTTTCCTATTAAATAAAAACCCCTATTTTTTACTTTAGTTGAAATATTTCCAAATCCATACTTACACCCACACAATTGCAGACATACACATGTAGCTCCACATTGTGCACATCCACATGTACACCCACAAAGCTCTGACATGCAGACGTGTAGATGTGAGCATGCACACATACAAACACATGTGTGCACACAAAACTCTGACATGTGCACACATGCTGATACATGCATATACATGTACATGCATTTTTGCATGTGTGTGAACACACACGTTTTTTACTCAAGCAATATTGGATGTTATATATGTAATTATTATAACTGTAAATTATACAGCTATCTGTTATTCTATACTTGCATCTGTTTGAACATGTAATTTTAAATACTTTTGTGAGTGACGGAAAACAAATTCCTATTACTATAGTGCCTGATCTAAAATTTGTGTTCTTATTCATTTGTGATTTCCATTTTCTCTTCCCAGAATATAATCAGGAGTGGAATAAATATTATTCAAAGGAAGACAGAAAGCACATTCTTTCCATATCTCTTTCTTTTCTGTTCTTAAGACACTTTATTCCATGGGTCTCCACAAAGTCTCCTCAAGTGAGTTCAGAAGGTCCCCAGAGCTGCCAACACTTCTTCTCCAGTAAGAAACTTATGCAAAAGGCCAGCTGCTACCCAGAGGGATGTGACAGATGGCAGGATCACTGTGCCGAGCTCAGATGGCTCGCCCAGGTGGAGAGGTATCAGGGAGTTGGAAGCAGAACTCTGGAAATTATTCTTGGCCTGCTTCAGCTTCTCATACTGACAATTCCACACCCTCCTGATCTGTGAATTTTGGAGGTTGGAGAGCCCAGATGCAGACTTTTTATTTCCCCCTGAAAGCACAATTTTTGTTTCTGGTACTGGGAATGTAACCTATGTATGCTTTACCACAGAGCTACATCCCCATCTCTTTTTTATATTTTATTTTGAGACTGGATCTCCTGAAGTTGCTTAGGACCTCTCTAAATTGCTGAGACTGGCCTCAAACTTGTGATCCTCCTATCTCAGCCTCCTGACTCTCTGAGATTACAGGGGTGCACCACACACTCAACATACAAGAACAAATTTGAGCTTTGAATTTGAATCCGTTTCACTGGGGACTATGATCTCCATTTCATTGTAGACTATTTACTAGTGTTCACTGCTGCCCAACTCAATCTAATTTTCTTATCTGGGTGTGATGCTGACTTATAAATGACTAACACAGAATAACCTCTAACTAGCTTAATTAGGGGGCTTTTCAAAAACCATGGAACAGCTAAAGCCAAGACTGCTGGTAGAATAACATGACTGATGTCAAGGATTTGCAACCAGCCTGCAGAGGAGTGGCAAAGGCAGAATGATCAGAAATTGTAGCTTAGCTAGAGATAATAAAGATTGTGCCTATAGGAAATATCATTACAGTTCTTCCTTCCTCCCAAAGCCACAAGGATGTCAGGATGGGCGGCTTTACTCTCAGACAGCATCACCAGATTGGAAAATTCTTACTAGGCAGAGATTGAAGCTCCACATCTGACCTTCACCTTCAAAATAACAGAAATAGTAGCAAATGCCAATGCTCTTATCTGCATGCAGTTACTTAGGTTAACGTTAACATCCGGGCAAGTTCCTAGATTGAAGATGTTTACTCCCAGAAAGCAGGAATTCTGTTTATCTCTTGCTTTATTGCTAGCGAGGTACTATCTACTATAGTTTTGCAGTGTTCTGTGGCTGTACTGTCTTTTTGTTACGAAAGTTAAAAACCAGCAGAGAAACAAGTAACTAAACATGCACAAAAGAGCAAGGGGCACATTGTGTCAGCATCAAAAATACTTGTGTTAAATTAAAGAACCTTGGTATCTGACAAACAACAAGTCTGCAGTGGGCTTTGTTCCCCAAAGTTGAAGCAAAATAGAGCTTGAACCACGCACTGCACATGTGAGTAGATTTCAGCAATACATGTTTTTAAAAACCTCGGCAAGACTTGGAAAAAGAATTCTCGAACTTGAAAAAGTTTTGCTTATGTTAGAATTGTTGTGCTAAGCTAAGTAGCCTTCAAGTGGAATAAACCCACAACTTTGGCAGCAGTGTAGACACATTTTGTCTCAAAGGTTTCTTATATATAAAGAAATACTTTGGAATGATAAAATAGATTCAAAGGTCTCACACCAGAGGCTCAGCAAGTCTAAAGTGGATTCAGAAATCTGCATGTTATAATAAACCTCTCAAGTGATTCTTGAAACCAGACCCAGAGACAGCACTCATTGAGCCAAATGTTAATTTAAGTGTTTGAGTTTTTTTTTCTTTTAGGTTAGGGATAGAACTACTCTGTAGTGTCCTCAGGAGTTAATATTATTTATGATGAAAATGGGAAAGATTAGCAAGTGAAAGTGATCCACACACACAAGCAAAGATTCTTCTGTCCAGTCAACAATGTGAATGACACTAAAAAGCCAGCAATCTACTGCCTGTGGTGCTGGACTTCCTGTGTGCTAATAAGGATTCATGGGATTCTGCATTCTTGAGCATCTGCCGCTTTGACACTAGTGTCTGGACAGTTGCCTCTGGAGTCAGCTGAGTTCATGGGACTCAAAGGACTGAGGCACAAGGGTAGGAGGGAAACAAGACCACATTAAATCACAGAATCTTAAGAGTGGAACCACGTTTTAGTTAACTTTTTCACCACTGTGACCAAAAGATCATACAAGAACAATTTTAGAGGGGGAAAAGTTTATTTTAGTAGCTCTTCGTTTCAGAGTCTCAGTTCATAGATGGCTAACTATGTTGCTTTGGGCCTGAGGTGGGGCAGAACATCATGGCAGAAGAGTGCAGTGGAGAAAGCAGCTCCTGACAGAACACCAGGAAGCAGACAAAGACTCATGCTTACCAGGGTGAAAATACAAACCCCAAGGCACCCCCTAGTGAGCCACCTCTTCCAGCCACACTCTACCTGCCTACAGTTACCACCCAGTTAATCCCCATCAGAAGATTAATGCCCTGACCAGGTTAAAACTCTCATAACCCAATCACTTCACCTCCACAATTTCTTGCATTGTCTCACACCTGAGTTTTGAGGGGATAGCTCATATCTAAACGATAACAAACAACTATCTATTCCTCCCTCTCCCACGCACTGGCCATCACACACGACTTGGTGCCATCTGCAATTCAGTTGAACTCAAATTTTCTGGGTGGTTAAACTGAAATGGAATCCACCAGTCATGAAACTTGGTGTGGGATAAAGCATCATTTGGATCCGTCCATACAAAACACATTTTCCATCTTATCTAACATTCCTTGAATTATTCTGTCCAGTTAATGCCTTCTGAAACCAAACACAGCTCATTACTATGCCATCTCTCTCTATCACCCCAATGGCCTCATTTTATAAGGAAATTAAATAAATAGTATCAATGAATCACTATTTGCTACTGGGTGTCACTACTTTTTTAAAATAAGTACTAATAAACTTCATGTGAGCATTAAACATTGCCAGCATTTTACTGAAGAGTAAAGTTTTAGAAATTCCAAATCTCCTCCTGATTTTTTTTTTTTAGGTGCTGGGTATTCAGGCCTTGAGCATGCTAGGCAAGCACTGTACCCCTGAGCCACATCTCAGCCCCATGTTTTCCCCTGCTTAAAAGCAGATCACATAATTATTATATACAGTACTCCGGTAAGTCTCTCAGTCATCACGATTTCTAGAAGAGCACCCAGAATAACACTGTAATGTTCTCCACCTGATCTCCCAGTACTTTATGATTTAATTCATCTGAACCTTTACTCCTGTAAAGCTAACAGACATTTCTTTACAGATTGTGTCATCTAACCTGGGTCTCTCTTTCATCCTAATGATTCTCGTTCTCTGTCTAGGTCATCTTGAAGATGGTCCTTGTTATGATTTAGATGTGGTGTCCCTCAAAAGCTCATGCGTGAGACAATGCAAGAAACTTTGGAGGAGAAATGATTGGGTTATGGCCTTAAGCAAATCAGAGAATTAATCCCTCATGGGATTATCTGAGTGGTGACTGGAGGAAGTGGTTCATTGGGGTGTGGCTATAGGGGATATATTTTGTATCTGAAGAGTGGAGTCTCTCTCTCTGCTTTCTAATCATCATGTGAGCTGCTTTCCTCTGCCACAGTCTTCCACCATGATGTTCTGCCTCACCTTGAGCCCCGAGAAATGGAACTGGCCTTCTATGGACCGAGACCTCTAAAACCGTGAGCTCTCTAAGAAATTTTTCCTCCCCTAAAATTGTTCTGGTCAGATCCTTTAGTCACAACAGCAAAAAAAAAAAAAAAAAGAAAAAGAAAAAAAGCTGACTAAAGCAGTCCTTCTTGCTGATAAATATGTAATCAAAGCATAATCTAAAGAATTTCACTGCTCCTTGGGGCATGGGTCTGTGGTATCACTTGCAGACCCATTTATCTGTTTATTCTCCTTGTTCTCAGAGAGAAATATGCCCTTTAGGTTGTATTCAACTGTTTGTGAAATTTACATTTCACCCCAGACTTTAGCCTCCTTGACAATTCTCTATGGGGCCAATTCCCTCTCCTGCCTGCAACTGGGCCAGTGCCTCCCTCCATCTATTTCTATAGATGCCCTGGGACTAGAGGGTTTCTCCATGGCTGCATTGGTAATTCTAGGTACCACATTTCTGCTTCTTAATTTTGCTCATTTATGATTGAATTGCTATATTTTCTACTCTTCAAAGATTCCCTCTTGGGCCACATGAACTTTTCACTTCACTCACCATGGAATGTGGCTTATCCTTGTTAGAAACCCTAAGCATCCTATTTCCTAAAGCCTACGATATGATGCTGAGTGTCTCCTATGATCGATCTCTTCCCCTCCCCGCCATGTCTCAAATGATTTGACTACTTTCTACAAAGTTTCCTATCACATCTCTACCACAAAACAGTTCTTTCGTACTTTGGTCTGGAATATTGTTTTCTTTCCTTGCTTCTTCATCTTTCTGAGTTGTCAGCAAGTCTAGAATTTATCAGATGCCCTGTTTTTTGTAGAATAAGACTTCAGCAGACATTCTGACGGGTGTATTTTCCCTTCTCCTCAAGGCCAGTTTTGTAATCTGCCTTCGGAAACCTTTATCCATATCCTCTGTCTAGTCTGTTGCTCTGCAGAATACTTCAAGAATAATATCACTTCAAATTCTCTTTTATCTTATCCTCCCTAAGAGGAAAATTTGCAATGTTCATTCTTTGTGCACAAGGGGAAAGAACTTTCTAAGTCACAGCTGCCACCTGGGTTTCCACAGATCCGTGTGTTACTGAATGTTTGAATGCTCAAAAAAAGAGGGAATTTGAAAGGCCAATAACAAACTGCATCTTCTGACAAAGAAACAAAAACATCACTTGTCATTTTCTCTCAAAACTTTCCCATCCCTGATGACAGCATCTCTCTCAGGTTGTATTAAAACATGTGTTTATCTAATGAGAACAGAATTATGTGAAGAACTATGTACAAACAGAGTTATTAAGAACAAGAGCTTTGAAAGCCAAACTGACTTGAGTCTCTGCTCCAGGTCCTAATAGCTGTGGCCCTTTGATAATCTGAGTCTGATATTCATATGTAGAAAATGGGCTTTTCACTACTACCTGTGTCATAGGATTTGGTTAATGCTGTTTGTAAAAGATTAATCACAGCACCCAGGTTTTAATAAATCCTTTTACTTAATACCAACATTTGTTCACTCCACCATTTTCTTACAATAATGAGTAAATATAACAAAATTTCTCAACTTTGTGAAAGGGAGTCTGGTGCAAACTATGAAGTCATTTATACATAAAGAACATATAAATTATTGACAATAGTCAATGCCATGAAGTAAATAAAGATACATAAAACAAGTCCAAGGACTTGACTGTGAATGTGGGAGGTAGCTACTTTTGCTATATGATCAAGGAGACTTCTCTGAAGAAGCAAACTTTCAATTGAACCACACCAATGAGAAAGTGCCAGAAATGAAAAAAAAAAAAAAAAAAGAGGAAAGCATTTTAGAGAGAGGTGTGAGCAAGTGTAGGTATTAACATGCTACTTCTCAATACATGTTTCCCCTTGATCACCCCATACAATACCATTTATTCAGTCATCAATTCTTCAGGGTTTGCAAAGTGCAAGCTGATGTTTTCCACATCCATGTTTTATCGCCCAGATACTGTGGCTGGATGCCATGTGCATGAATTTGACTCTGGAAAGCATGTCCCTTCAATTATCTGTTAAATGCCTCTTTTACACCCAACCTGCTGACAAAAATGAGAAAGCAAACAAATGAGATGAGTTGCAGTGAGGACACAGGAAGCCAAGAGAGCAGAGCATCTAATTGGAAGAGCACAGGAGAATGTTTAAAATAAGTTTCAGAACAGTGATAAGGATGAAGATGATGTTATCTCTTGGATAGAAGAAGCTATTAAAATACGCCAGAGTGTTTTCAATCACTTAATCAGAAAGCCCTTTTCCTGAGAACTGCCTTTTGTCCGTGTGCCATGAACAAACATAAATATTTTGGACTTCCTGCATCCTTCACCCTGATAATGGGCTCTTAACTATAAGCTCTTCCCACCTCAAAGGAAAAGCTAAAAACAATGATAAAACATGAAAGATAGATATGAAGTCTTTTCCAGATGAATTATTGAATCCCACAAATAGTTTTTAGTGTTATTCTGTCTCCAGGCTCTTGCCTTTTTTAATAGGATTATTTTATATGATATATATAAAATACACGTGATGTATCCATAATGCAAACAATGTTCACAAGAGTTAAACTCAGGTAAAGCAAATAACATTTTGAATAGCTTCATGAGAATTTCTTATAAGATGCCACATAATTACAACCTTTGATCAGTGCTTGAATTTTCATTTCACATTTAATATTTGAAAAATTCTTGAAGAAATAATTTCATAAGAAAATGCTAAGAAATATTCATTTAAGACTCAAATAACACTTGAAATACTTAATATAAATAAGATTAACTATCTTAACAAAATAATTTATGTCAAAATAAAAAGTTAAAAATATGTATATTAATAGCCCTTTCAAGGGGGGAAAGTTATTAATTTTTTAAAGTTATAATTAAAACAAATAATTTCACAGAAACTTCTTTTATTGCTATGAGAATAAAGTTTCATGAGATGTTTACATTCTTATGAGATTTTAAATAACATTTTCTGAATCCAGATAGAGATGTGTCAATCATTTGAATCATAATAAGCCAGAAGTTCTCTTTTGTGTTAAACAAATAAACCAAAGTGAAATTCTACTTGGGTAAAAGGTGAAATTAAGTTTAAGTGACCACATTCATGAATAAAATCACTATGAAGCACAATTAAATGCATTTTTGCTACCGTTATAAATGACAAATTTTCCCATTATACCTATATTTTAATTTATAATTGGAAATTGAAATCCTGGTACTCAGATTGATCCCACCCAGAGTTTTGCTTTGAAGTTTGACCTCTGAATTTGTGCAATAATATCAAGTAGATGATAAAATTACAGGGGAAATTGTGTAATAATAGCACTCCTGTAGAAATCTTTACTTGCACAGCCAGGAATCTTGTATACCAACCAGGACTCTCTTTACATAAGAAAATAATACCCCTATCTATTTGAACCTCATGTTACCAAAGCGCTGAAATACAGATCTGGTTTAATTAAACGACAAGACCCAACAGTAAGAATCCAATCAATATGAATAATATTCCTGCTTCTCTTTCCAAAACAAAATAGACTACTTGAGTGGTTTATGTGCAGGAGCAGCAAGCCAGTGAGCGGTGGGTGTCATGTCAGATGATAATTCAAGGGTTAAAGAGGACTAAATTATCATTCACATATGACAGAAGCAGCTATCAGCTCCTTTATTGACCTCATGTGTGCTCATGGGTAAGACGAACTGTTACTTATAATAAGATGAGAAATGGATTTCTCTGGATAAACTGTTAGAGGAATCTGATGGTCTCATTAGTAAGGTGGCTTCCTGGCCATCGGCACTGCCTCCCCTGACTAAGGAAGCCATGGCTAATCAAATGTGCTCCTGGAGAACTACAACAAGACTTGGCACTAAATTTCAAGATAATGATGGTCGATTAGGACTTGATTTATCCCATGCCTTGCTTTTATACTCTGTATTGATTTCTCAAAAAAAAAAAAAAAAAAAAAGATGGCTGTGCTTGTTACAGAATTTGAAATAATTGCAATCAGTGTTATTTACATATGATTTCATTTTTGCAGAAGTTGGAGAGTAGGTGGGGAGGGGGTGGCCGGCAAAGGGAGACGTGTCCTTTGAACAGCTGCCTTTGGAAGAAATGTTCTGGTTTATAAAAAAAGAAAAGAAAAGAAAGAAAGAAAGAAAAAAAGAAAAATCTTCCTCCAGTGTTTGTCTGAAATAAAGAAATAAATAAATGCCGTCGGGTGAATCACATCAAAATCTCAAGACAATTCCAAGATGAACCAACTCGGAGAGTAAATGACCTCTTCATCTGGGTGATAAAGTTCCAGCCAAAATATTCTCTGGGCCCGAGACGTGATTCATTAGAAATATGTGCATGGTGTGGCGCTCCCCTCTCTATCTGGCAGAGTCCGGTCTGCACACTGATAAGAAGCAAATGCAAATGTCCTGATAAGAACTGAATGCAAATATTTATGATATGATATTCCCTGGGAATTATGTGCAGATAAAACAAAGTGTATTATTTTCCTGCTTCTCTTTCAGGTTTGCCAAAATGCCCTTTTTCGCTTTTGGAATTTGCATTTCTTCAAAATTGATTCGGCTTGCGTATTATGTTAAGCTATTTGTTTGCTAAGGATGGTAATTAGTTACTGTAATTACAGCAATGACAGTTGCTAAATTGTTTTTAAAGCATTACAGTGAGCCTGTGCCAGAAGATTGCAGTATTTTTTTTGGATTTAAGCAGAGGCTGGAAAAACTCCCACTCTAGGGCCAGCATGGGATTTTCAACTACAAAGCTGCTTTTCCTGATTGAAATTTAAAAAAAAAAAAAAATCATTAATTTGCATTGATTGCAAGTACTAACTTTACATTTAGGTTTATTCACATATCACAGAAATATTAGTGATAGTGGACCTCGGCGTAAAGGAGACACAGGGGACGCGCATCGTAAATAAAAGTGAAAGCTGATAGCAGAGGAAAAATGGTATAACTATTACTTGGAGCCTGTTAATTAAACTTTTTTTTAGCCTGTTTTTAGATAAATTAAAAACAATTAAAAATGTTTCTCTGAAAGTCATTCCCAAACTTTTCTGAGTGCTCCTGGTTAAAATGAGTAATGTGGAAAAGAACAATTTGGCCATACTCATATTTTTGACATGTGGAAAGTAATGGGGGAAAAGGGGGGTAGTGTTATTTACTCAAATACTTCTCACAAATTTAGTTAAAAAAATAATTGAGGAGAAAAGACTTGAACTCCAGTACATGTCTAAAATGGTTCATATAATTTATGTTTTATATCAATTGTGACTCAGAAGTCAAAGGCAGGGAATGTAGTTCTCTGTGCCATCTGTTGTCCCAAGAATGCCTTCAAATAGTACTTTCTATAGAGAATTCAGGTGAGCTCCAATTTTTGTCCCAGTCACATGAAATCAAAAATAATACAAAATTTGAATGTGTACTTTAAGGTTGTAGATTTTTATACTCATATATTCACACTCACAAATGCTTCATAAATAACAAATACTACTCTCTTCTAAATATTGATCTTCCTCTGCTGGAAGAAAGTTAGCTACTCTCATAAAAAAGAATAACAGCAACTAATATTTGCTGAGATCTTTCCAAATTCCAGGCACTGTGCTAAGTATGTTACATGCATACTCTCAACAACTTTTGAGAAATTATTATTATCTCCATTTTATAGGAACACATAGTAAGGCTCAGAGATGTTGGAATTTGCCCAAGTTAATAGTGAAGATGGAATTCAAACTCAGGCAGCCTTAGTCTAGTACCTTTTAACTTTAGAGAATATAACTTTGTATTTTAACATAAATAAATAATGTCTTAAAAGTCTGTACCTCCCCTTTTAACTGACAATCAAACAGCTCTAGACCACATAGTCAAGAAAATGTCAAAAATCAAATTTTTATCTTTGTTCTGTTGAAATTTTAATATATTTGTTTGTTATAGGTAAATAAAATTTCCTTGATGATAACTTCAATAATACCCATAGTTGATGAGAAATTTGACTTTTTACAAAAATAGTCACCTCCTAAAAATTGACTACTTCTGCTCCAAAAAAAATTACTTTATGTAATACGGTTTTTTATATTTATATTAATACTGATAAAAGTGGAATATGAGCATTTTCTGGCATTTCAAAATGAAAATTTGAAAATGATCTCATGTTGTGTGCACTTAAGTTTGAACTTTATTTATTTTTTGGGTGGAGGCGGGTACCGGGTATTGAACTCAAGGGCACTCGACCTGAGTCACATCCCCAAGCCCTATTTTTTGTATTTTATTTAGAAACAGGGTCTCACTGAGTTGTTTAGCACCTCACTTTTTACTGAGGCTGGCTTTGAACTTGTGATCGTCCTGTCTCAGCCTCCCGAGCTGCTGAGATTATAGGTTTGTGCCACTGCATCCAGTTAAGTTTGACCCTTATTTTTTTTATCAGTTACTTTGTGCATAATCCCAATTATACAGCCCCAAGTTGGGTGTCATACACACACATAGGCATAAATCAATGAAATTTACACAGCGACATCTTCAATTAATGCATTCAACAACTTTTCCTTATGAAGTCTTCCCCAATGTATTCTTACCCACTCCAAGCTGAACTTTATTCTTTATTTCTTCAATTTCCTAGCCCATATGATTCTATATTTTTGCCTTTTACAGCATTCATACTCCTGGCTCCTTCTATGAAGCTGGCTGATTATATATATATATATATATATATATATATATATATATATATATATAAAGAGTTTATACACACACACACACACACACACACACACACACTCTAGACTGGAAACTCTTTGGAGGCTGGGTCTTTTGTATCTCCTGGATCTAGCACAGAGTTTGATGTGTAGAAAGTGTCTAAAACATTAAATGAATATTAATAAACCCTGACCTGATGCAAACAACCACATAATTTCAGTGACCCAGACAAGAAGCACTTATTTCTCACTCATGTGTCTATAGGGCAGCTAGGACTACTCTGCTTCCAGCTGTGGTTCATCTCCAGGAGAGACTGGGCCCCCCGGGACACAGCTATTCAGAGCATTCTTTCCTCATGGTGGGTGCCAGAAGCTGCCAGAGGGTTAAAGTGGAGACACATAATGTCTTTAAAGGCCTATCTTAGAAGTGGCATCCTTGGGCTGGGGATGTGGCTCAAGCAGTAGCGTGCTTGCCTGGCATGCGAGCGGCCCGGGTTTGATCCTCAGCACCACATACCAACAAAGATGTTGTGTCCGCCGATAACTAAAAAAAAATAATAAATATTAAAATTCTCTCTCTATCTCCCTCTCTCACTCTCTCTTTAAAAAAAAAAAAAGAAGTGGCATCCTTCACCTTGACCTACATTTCCTTGTCCATAGCAAGTCAAGAGCCAAGCCCAACATCAACATGATGAGGGAGTATACTCGCACAGAATTGGTAGAAGTCTTGTGAGGGCTGAATAATAATATAATCTACCACAAACACCAAATATTTATGTACTAAAAGGTATAGCCAATTGTGTCAGATGGCTTTGCATTTCCAGGACCAAAATTCCCAACAAGAACAATTTATAGGAAGGAAAGTTTATTTGGGTTCATGGTTCAGAGGTTGGGTTTCAAGGTTTAGTTCATGGCTGACTGAGTTCATGGCTCTAGGAACAAGATGGGGCAGAACAACATGGTGGAAGTGGGTAATGATGGGGGTGAGGAACTGCTAGGAAGGAGGGGGAGGGTGCATGGGGAAGGAGAAAAGAGAGAGAAAGAAAGAAAAGGGCCACAGGGAAGATGAACCCTTCCAGGCATACCCTCAGTGACCCAACTCCTCTAGCCATGCCCAACTTGTCTACAGTCACCACCCAGTCAGTCCATTCAAATTAGGAAGGACTGAAAAGGTTACATTCTAATTTTACCTCCGAACAATCCTGTATTAA